>NC_061108.1:136327303-136334803 GCF_015104395.2 Macrobrachium nipponense
ATGTGCCCCTAACAAAAGTTTCATATTTAAATTTCTCGCACACATCCTCTGAGATTAATTTTTAAAACTTTATTAATAGGCAGGAGATGCAACGGAAGAACCCACTATGTAACTAATTTCTATATAAACTTTGGGTTTTTCAAGAAAATGTGACATTTTCCCATGAATGTGATTTACTTCATTGTCATAGACTAATGTTGCAAGTAAATATTTCATATCCATGACTTGATATTTCTAAATGTCCGTTTACCAATGTCATAAGCTGAATTATTGACTCTAATTGTCTATGAGGTTCAGAAAAAATAATTCATTTTGTTGTTATAGAAATTCTGTTTGCTTATTTTGTTTATTAATTTTAAAATGATTGTGATTCCTTAACCAAGTCTGCATTGCAATGCGGATAAGAATAGGTTATGGCTATGTATGTCATCATGACATATGAACCACATGTGAAGTTCATAAGCTAAGCATTCCTTTCCCCAGCCAACCTGCTTTGCACGCTGTTTATTGAGGTTAAAAGGAATAATGCTGAATCGGCAAACGCAACACGGAACCTTCTAGAACTGATGACGTCGTCACCAGCTTAAGAGTTACGTTACTTGCTGTAAAAGATATGACTTTAGTATTTTCAAATGATATTTTTTTTTGTTTTAATTCTCCACCTACATGAGAAGAATGTCTGAAAAAAAACAATACCAAAATTGAACAATATATTGGTTTCATGTTGGAAATCTGCATGATTGTAAATAAATGTAATTATGTTAAATTAGATATTCCTTATTCAAACTAATGAAAAAGTTTTCCATACAAATTCTATATATATTATTTGCCCTGTAAGATCCATATAGGATTATTCCATAGATAAACATTTTCACTTCTAGACTTCCTGACTTTAAAATCTCTTTTATTTTTTTATTTTATTTATTTATTTTTTTTTTTTCATTGACTACGAATACAAATCACCGGGACAGACAATATGTCAGTAGGTTTTGATATGTGTTTGAATTTTTAGCTTATTTGTCATTACTAAAGCATTAAGTTAGAGTTCAAATCTTTACGCATATATATTTGGATATTTAATTAACCTATGGTTACGTTTTTGCTTATTGATTTTATCGTGATTCCTTTTTTGTTATAATTTGTAACCCTTCCGACTTCTTACGGAGTGTATTATATCGACTTCACTTGTATCCATATTTATTTTATTTTTTATATTTATTTATATATTTTTTTATATATATTTGATAATTAATGGTTGGCTTGAATATGTGGAAAAGTGTTCTAGCGGCGTACCGTATAAGGCTACTTGCGGTATCATTTCTACAGATACAAGATATGAATGATAAAGGTATTTAAAACCGCGAGAACCGCTATAATCCAGTTCGGATCCAATATCACGAATGTAACTCGTAAGACATTGACACTTTTTTATTTATCCGTTATTCTACCAAACTGATTGACTCTGGGTGATAAAATATAGTATTGGTTTTCTTAATGGAAAGGAATTCACACAACGAGTTAAGGAGATTATTGATTTACACCACCCGAGTCAGATTATCATGTGTTGAATTCCATGTTTACTGATTTAACACTCATAAATATTCCTAGCGCACTCAATTGCAGTGGGTTTTTTTTTTTTTGTGCTATTAATTCTATATAACGTGTCAAGGCTACTATTAACACTAAGAGGTGTTTATTTCCTCTGTCAGACTCGTAACTCTGTTAATGATTCTACATGTATTCTTTCAAGGACTGATTTGGCACGTGATAGGCCCTTAAACTGACAGGTGTCTTAGTGTGCGTGTGTCTTGTTTTCATGACACGTGTTACAATCAGTTATGTGCTTTTTATATCTGTAAGCATTGTAGGCCAGTAAAACAGTGATTTGGCTTTCTGTGACATAATAGGGAACCCTGGATGACGGAATGCAACCAGTTTAGGACGATTGGTATGAAAGAGATTATTACTAATACCTGGTCGTTAGTCATCTGCTGTGTTCTTCGGGTTTTCCTCGTCACGGACCTACATATAATATTACATTTGATTACATTATTCTGATACACATACTTTAAATATACTTTTGCTTTAGGGTTTCTGCTCGAAGTGTTTATTGTTTTGCTTAGCTGCTGACCCTGTTTCCGTTCGAAGTGTTTATTGTTTTGCTTATTGCTGCTGACCCTGTTTCCGTTCGAAGTGTTTATTGTTCTTCTTAGCTGCTGACCCTGTTACCGTTCGAAGTGTTTATTGTTTTGCTTGTTGCTGTTGACTCTTGCTTTGTTCAGT
Source organism: Macrobrachium nipponense (assembly GCF_015104395.2). Taxonomy (NCBI): domain Eukaryota; kingdom Metazoa; phylum Arthropoda; class Malacostraca; order Decapoda; family Palaemonidae; genus Macrobrachium; species Macrobrachium nipponense. The sequence goes on from NC_061108.1 coordinate 136,329,587, forward strand.
TTGTAACAGTTCGGCGCTCCAACCCAGATATTCAATGCTCGCAATCTCTTGGGTTAATGAATTTTCTTGTTTAGATACGGTTTTAACAATAGGCACGGATATTTCTATATCTTTTAGTCCAATTAATGGTTCTTTGCAGTAAAGTGCGGGATTGCGGGATAATGTGTCAGCTATGATAATTGCTTTCCCAGTTAGATATCTTAACTTGGCTCCAAAGACCTGAATGATCATTTGCCACCGAGTTCTTTTGGGACTGTGATTAAAACCTTTGAAAAACTCGGTAAGTGACTTATGGTCAGTAAGGATTTTTAACAGGATAGCCGTATATTATGAACTTAAAATGTACTAGTGAGTTAACGATACCTAGCCCTTCCTTGCCTATTACTGCATATTTACTTTCAGAGGGCTTTAGTTTACGTGAATAAAAAGCTATAGGAAAGAACTGTTTATCATATTGCTGAAGTAGTAACCCTCTTACCCCTTGGTCTGAGGCGTCTGTTGCTATAAAAAAAAATTCCTTATTTAAATCAGGGATTTTTAAGTTAGGTGAGCTGCATTATTCCGCTTTAAAGATATCGAACGCCTGTTGATGCTTTTTAGACCATAATAAATCTACGCTCTTCTTCATAAGATCTGTTAAAGGAGCTGTCATGATTGAAGAGTTCCATATTTACATACGATTGTAATACCCACTACAGCGCAAAAGTGCTGTATCCCCTTTTTACGTTAATAGGTACCGGAAGTTATGAATAGCTGACACCTTACCATGGACTACTTTAAGACCTTGACTAGACACGTAAAACCTAGATAAACATGTTCGGTTTTTAAAAACTCACATTTAGATATTTTACTCTGAGATTATTTGTCATTGTCTCTGTAGCACTAGCTCTAGTTTATGTGAATGTACTTCTAAGGTATTTAGAAAAGATTATAAGACCAACCATATAAGCATGTAGGGTATCCCCTAAAAGTCTCCAAACACTATATTGTAATTGGGGCGCAACGGTGGCATACGTAAAAATTGATAATGTCCCCTGAGTGTGCTGAAAACGGTGTATGAGGTACAATCACTTAGGTAATGGTATCTGGTAAAAGCCTTTAAGTAAGTCCAAGCTGGTGAAAAAATTTATTCTAACCTAACAGAGATAAGATGTCGTCGGTACATGGCACTGGAAACTATCGGGAGTCGTTTCCTTGTTTAAGCGACAGAAATCTACGCAGATACGCCAAGTCCGATCTTTTATGGCATGACGTTTGAGGGAAAAATTGGGATTATGGGCTTATTTGATTTCCTAATGACTCCTATTACTAACATTTTTTCAACTTCGTCATTTATCTATGATTTTTGGAAATTTCATTGAGAGTCTCTATGAAGGTACGTATATAGCTTTATGTTTGTCCTTAGACCGTATTTTGTGTTAAATTACATCCGTTTTCCCCAGAGATCACTCGCTAGTGGAGAAACTTCCTGGTATTCAGATAAAAGAAAAAAAAATTTCTGCTGAATCACCTCTGCTTGAATGACTTTACGGATATTACTTTAGATAGAGTATAAGAGAGATTCATCTACGACTGGTTTGGCGTGATTAAAAATTAGCAAAAAAAAAAAAAAAAAGTGATATTTATATGTATAGGTTTTGTGGATTACTAGATTAACTTGTTGCTGCGAGTTATCCGTGTCTAGGGCTTTGTTCGCGGAAATCGTTATATTTCAGAGTGTCGGGAAGGATTGAAATTTCATTTCCCAGCAAGGTCTTTTTACACGCACTAAGACATTCGAGGGTGCATGCTTCTCAAGATTTTGCGTGCAAACTACGACTGCGGTTGTGGGAAAATTCTGTTGGGTCATTGAACAATATCACGATTTATGAGACAAATGATTTGTTCTTCTATATACGTTATTATTTGATTAACTGTCTCTTTTTGTTCAAACGGATTTTAATATGTTTGAAGGTTTATAGAATTTTTCTTTGATAAACACGCCTTATTGTGCAGGAGGTAAGATAATATTTTGTATACCTCTAGATGGATATCTTACAATTACACTAGATACAGATCAATGTTTTTTATAACTATAGAGGTATCTGTAAGCGCTCGCTTATCCGGACTTCTCATTAGGGAAGTTCGAACAACAGACGGTGAGTCCGTAAATACAGGATATTACGTGTACTAAAGGAATAAAACAAGATATTCTAATTTTTATGGCGAGTACAATCGGGCTTAATCCACCACTACTTATAATAACTTATGTATTAAAAAAAACGAGAACATGCTCTGATTACTTGATACGGTCGTGTGATTCATAGGGAAATTCCTTTTTAATTCGAAAAGGTATTGGCATGAAAAAAAAGGTATGGTATAAATGATCCAACATCATTTTTCCTCTCCGCTGAAGTCGCTTGTTTGGAATGTGCTTTGCTTTGAACACTCGGCAGATTTAACTGACCCTGACCGTCAGACTAGATGACACAGTAATCGAGTTTACTTTGTTTGATTCTGATATTTAGGGCTACTGTTTTCCATCGGCAACGTATTGTGTGTTTTTAGCATTCTGTTGTTGGTTACGTATAAAGCAACGAACGTATGAATGACGAACTATTAGGAACTGAGCGATTACTATTAAGACAAGTTATCTCTACTGCATTCAATATTAACTGTTTGTACTTGCTGTTGTTTACTTCATTCTTTGCTAAAATTTGAAATAGTGAGGGATCCTGGTCAGCGCATGTAGCCTAATGAAAGTTTTTTACAGACATGTTATTCCTTGCAATCCAGCCGTATTTTTAAAGTTAAGTTGAGTCATTGAGGTTTGATATTTTATATAACTCAAAAAACTCAAGGCTAAAACTGCGATCGGGACTTTGCAAAGGAGCATTTATTGTCATGACCCGAAATAGTGTTACCTCTAATTTATCTAGATTTGTACGGGTGTTCCACTTGTTTTTGTGTGTTTTCTAATCACTACGGTGCCTAACGACCCTATCCATGCATCTGTATAAATACAGACGACCACTGCATAAATGCATATTCACTGTTTAATATGATTTGTTACGTAAAGGATTAATAATCACCCAAAATGATAAAATTAACATAGTATATGATTATGATATTTCAGGAGAACTTCTGGAAACAGAAACTCAAAGATAAAAAACTCGCAGTAGCGAAATCTAAATGATGTAGATAATTTCTGTAAAAAGGTAAGATTAAGAATGTCTCGTAACTTCAGCCACAGGAATAACGAAACTCGACCTGCAAAGGAAACACTCAAAGTTACTCCAAATGAATAAAAAGGTTGTACTTAGCTTGATTTTGTGGGAAGTCACGGTGTTCCGATAACGATGTGCCCTTGGCCCTCCTTCTCTATTTAGCGGATGACCTGGTTTGGCTTCAGTTTCCCCCGTGCGCGTTGTTTGGATGATTCGAGCCCTTGAAGATCCGATGCTGCAGACGCGTTTGGTTTGTTTCTTGAAGTGCCGGAAACGCTCAATAACGATGTTTTCTTGAATGATTCTAATGAGAGACGAAGCTTATGTTGCCGTAGGAAAAAGACACGTCGGGTTTATTTCTTGAAGTTATTCACTACTGAAATTGCTCACTAAACGATGATACTAAGTTGCTTGAAGAATCTCTTGCTTTCGTCGTCGTTGACTTCTGATGATACTTTATTCATTATTCTGGTTTTTCTTTGGAAGACGTTGTAGAGTTCTTGTTGTTTTCTGAAGTCGCTCACTAAACGATGATACTAAGTTGCTTGAAGAATCTCTTGCTTTCGTCATCGTTGACTTCTGATATACATTATTCATTATTCTGGTTTTTCTTCGGAAGACGTTGTAGAGTTCTTCTGGTAATCTGCCACCAATATTAGGGCCGTTGCCTCGTATAATAAGGCGCCCTATGAGGTAATGTTAGACTTGCGATAATCTTACGCTAAGTCGGTTGGTATTGCACTCCCATATTCATTGGAGTGTCTTGGGGTTTGTAGATCACTTACGAAGTCGGTATTATCTTCTTTGGTTATGACGACGATGTGTTAAACTCATGATGATTCGGCAATGATGTGAGGTTCTAGTAGAAACCACGAAGTACAAAAAATACTTATATTCTCTGAAATTACATGGTGAAGATCAAGTAGGATTGTACAGGTCTTCTAATGACGATAGCTTGATCGCTTCTGCCAATGATGATGGCTAATTCTATTCTGTCTACCATCTCAGTTACAAGTCATAAAGGAAGCAGACAGTAGCTCGAACATATGAACATACATACCAAATGAGACACATTACTAATCACGTAGGCCATTTGAATTATAGGTCGCGGTAGTTGTCTCAAGCAGGGAGCTTGGACTAATGTTTCAAAACAAATGAACGAACACAGGTGACGGCACGTCATCTTAGCCTACATACTTTATCGTCTCTGGTCTGATCACATTCCTGCAAGCAATCTGGTTGACCTCTTTAGTTTTAGTCTTTTTTATAGATGGAATAACATCCCATATTTTATTATGTAATCACTTACATATATATATATATATAATATATATATATATATATATATATATATATTATATATTATATATATATATATATATATATATATACATATATTATATATATATATATATATATATATATATATATATATATATATATATAATATATATATATATATATATTAACTTTTTTCGCAAAACCGTGTCTTAGCTTTTCTCTCTCTCTCTCTCTGCCATTTGGACTTTTGTAAAATGAGTGTCTTTGATGAAAAATGAAAACATATCATGAAGAGAGAGAGAGAGATAGAGATTATTTAATCTAGTGGCATTATCCCCCCAATTTTTATTAATATTTTGTTATTTTATTTATTTATTATTTTTTTATGCATCGTGGGAATGGTTCTTGTCAGACATCAGAATACAACACAGATCTTTTGTAAAACAACTGATATTGATTCCACGATGCTTATGTTTTCCAGAAAATAGGTTTATTTTACAACAGAGAACAGGACAACGAAGACAGAAGAAGGAAGTAATTCACGAAAAATTAAAGCAAATAAATCAGGGAAGACAGATTAGAAACGAGAAAAGATGAGTGCTGTAAATTTTTCCGAAGATGTTGCATCTCCTGAAGATCTCCCATTACGGTCGTCGAGAGGTACTCAAAACTCCTGTAATAGGGAAACGAGATAAAAGTTTTGACATTCCACACTAGCCTGGTTCCTGCC
>NC_061108.1:136339803-136352303 GCF_015104395.2 Macrobrachium nipponense
TTGCCAAGTCACAGATACCTTAGAAGAAATGTTTTTTCTGTAATCCATGATTTTATTTATAGTGTTTTCTGGTAATCCATAATGTTTTCATGTTTACTGGTTAATATATTCCTTTTCGAAATCTATATAAACTTTACATTTTCATGTTTATTGATGAATATTTTCCTTTTCGAAATAACCTATATAAACTTTACGAAATAATCTATATAAACTTCAAGAAATAATCTATATGAACTTTACGTCTGAAATTCAGTGTTGCTGATCAAAGCGAGGTCAAGTTATCATTCATATGATTTCCAGTCCAACCTTTTTCTTGTTGATAGCAAGGCAGTTAATAGAATTGATTCCCATAAAAATCAAAGTAACAACGTTTAATCCACAAAGTAACTTAGACCCATACTTTGACGATCACGAACACACAGACATACGCACTCACTCCCTTTTGGAATTAGGGCAGAAATGTTTATTGTTCTGATCGAAGATAAAAAAGAAATTGATAATTAGGAAAATTCTGCAACTTTGATGGGAGAAATGAAGGCCTTTTCAGCCGTAGGTGTGGTAAAGGTCGAATCTGTAATTACGTCTAATTAGGGAAAAGTGATGACAATTAGCTGATTTTTAAAATTTCCTTTGTTTTTTTTTTCGTAAAATAGCAATAAAGGCTTCGATTATATATTTGTCATAGAATTTATGTTATTGATCGTAATGAAAATGTGTTTTTATTTTTTAGTACTGAAAGGTATGACATATTAATATTCATTAGTATTTTTTTTTTGCAAAGAAGATGTTCGAGTACCCATTGTTAATTAGCATCTGGGATGCTCGGTCGAGTTCGAGGTGTGTGTCCTGCCACGTCGAACAGTGCGAGAGGGCCCTCCTGACGAAGGCCCTGACGGTGGTGGTCTTGGACCGCGCAGGACACTCGCTATCACCTCTCACACTGTTCGACGTGGCAGGACACACACCTCGAACTCGACCGAGATCCCAGATGCTAATTAACAATGGGTACTCGAACAAACTCGTAAACCGAGAAACTCGAGCCGCCCTTGACAAGTGGTACATGACGGAAGAAGAGAGAAGGAACATTCCGCCCTGGAGGATATCAAACTTTTCTATAAAGCCTTCATGCACCACCAATACAAGGAAGAAGAAGAACAGCCATGAAGAAAATAATAGAGGAAACAACAAGTCCGCCCCATGGAGGAAGGAAAGAGAGTGGTCCCTCATTATTTACTACAAGAATCGGCGTACGAAAGACCTGCAAGAGCAACCCCTCCCCACCGGCAGGAGACCCCCTGAAGCAGTCCAACGTCGTCTACCGATACGTATGCCCCGCCCAAGGATGCCCTGGGATTTACATCGGCATGACGGCGATGCGCCTGTCAAAAGGATTTCCTGCCACGCCCAGGAGGGCGCCATTAGGCAGCACGCCCTTGCAGTACACCGCAGAGACATCACGAGAGACGACATCGTCAGGAATATTAAGATCATCGGGAGAGCACCTGACCCACGACGTCTGCGTCTCCTAGAAGCGCTGCTCATCCTCGAAGAAAAGCCTCCCCTCAATACCACCCAAGAAGCGTTCCTGATACCGACGTGTGTGAGGAGGACCACACCCCTCCCCCCTAACGAAAGTACCAGCGCGCATGGAACGAACACCGGACATGAGAATAATACCAGGGGTGACGTCACGCAGGTAGAAGCCAATCAAGAGGCTCCCGGTGATACCCCCTACCTGAGAAGGTCTGCAAGACTCGTCAACGCCCGCCGTATGAGTCACCTTCCCGGGAACCAATAAAAACTCGACCTGCCGGAGAAGTACTCTGACCGTACTGAAGAGCTCGCAACACCACGATAAAAGGAGAAGGCCACAATAAATAACAAGAAAGCAATCGTAGTATTTCTCGACCTAGAAAAAGCCTACGAACTTGCAAGTGCAGCTGCTATCCTGGCAGCCTTAGCCAACAAGGCAGTTAAAGGCAACCTTCTAGCATGGACCAAAGGATACATGCAAAACAGACAAGCCAGAGTTACCTTTCAAGGAGCAACCTCCGAATTCCTCAGTCTGGAAAATGGAACACCTCAAGGAGGAATACTCAGCCCCTTCCTCTTCAATATACTAATGGAGAAATTAGCCAACAGCAACTTGCCAAATGGAGTTGAAATTTTCATATATGCAGATGATGCGTGCTTAGTCAGCACAGACAGGCATAGAGCCCACAACACATGCAAATCGCGATAACACAGATTGAAAACAAATGCACAGTCCTAGGACTAAAAATCAACACACCATAAACCAAGGCAATGGCAATCAAATACAATACAGACCTGAACCCAATACAACTCATGGGAGAACCCATCGAATGGGTAGACAACTTCATGTACTTAGGAGTCAACATCAACATACAGCTCTCACCACGCAAAGAAGTAGAAACACTTAAACAAAAGATCAAATGCAGACAAAACGCCATGAAAAGAATCACCTCGCTAAGGCAGAGAGCCGTATACCATGCCCTCAGAATTTTCTACATACAGACAATAAGATCAACAGTAGAGTACCGCTGCACCAGTCCTCACTAATCTCACAAGCACTGAACAAAAAAGTTTTGAGGTAATCCAAAACAATGCCTTAAGACTCATTACAGGAGCACCAATGTGGACCAACCTATGCATCCTGAGACATGAAACAAAACTACAATCTCTGACTCATAGGATAGATCAGAGAAACACATCCATCCATCCTGCGAAAAACCTTAAAAAATGACACAGACTGTCCACTCAAAAAGGAGATCAGGAAATGCATTAATCTCCATGAAGAGCTAGACCCTCCCAAAACATATGCTGGGGACCTTCTAGATACACTGAGAAGAGTAGGCATGCAAAATCATGCTGCAGCCATCAGAGATGACACCCCCTTCAGTGAATACACAGAATCAGCACCTGGAACCAGAACCTTTTAACACAAACTACACAATTCTTCCAGCAAGCAAGGAAGCATGCACTACCCAACAGTTAAAGCAAGCAGCACAAGAAGCAATACAGTTGACAACCGCCACAAACATATACTTTACAGATGGATCAGTAGACCTCAGGTCCCAGCGGCAGCAGCAGGGGTCTACTCAACAACACTCAAAGGGAGCTGGAGGCTCTCCGACAATGCCTCCACACTACAGACAGAGCTGATAGCAATCGCCAAAGCACTAGAAGACTCCCAACACAGACTGGGCAACACTACAATACACACCGACTCGAAAGGAGCAATACAAGCCATCACAAAAGGCAAAGCAAAGGAAAACATCAAACTCCTAACGAGCATATGGGCACTGGCAAAACTCCATCAAAGCAGAAACAGACAAATAACTCTCAACTGGATCCCGAGCCATGTAGGAATACAAGGAAATAGGGAAGCTGATTCCCTGGCAGCAAAACGGGGCTACACATAAAACAATGTCAACATCAAAATAAACCTCTCACTAACCCAACTGAAAAGCATTGCGGAAGCATACTGCCAAACACAGGAGGAAAGCAAAATCGGGAGAGCCATCTTCGGAGGCTCCAAGACTGCAAAATGGTATGCAGACACCACACAACTTCACCACACAGCATAACGAAGAACATGGACACGAGCACTAAGCGTGAAATAATACACCGTCTAAGGTTCGGATACCAATGCACATGGCAAAAAATAGAAAACAACCCTAAAACCATGTAAATACTGCGAAACAAATACAGAAGAACACTGGAAACACTATATATTACACTGCCCAGAAACACAACAACTAAGACAAAGTCATGAAGAGATCAACAATCAGTCACTCAAAATAAACGAGACATATCCTAAACAACACCCAACAGCTTACAGGCTTCCTATGCTCCTACCCACCACCAAGGTAGGTGCAAAACACTCCTAAATAGCAGAATCTCGGGGACATCAGTCAAGACCCCTCACACCCCCTGCCATCTCTATCCACTCACATACAAACCATAAAACACAGAAGAACAAACAATCCACCCAGTGCATGACTGACACAAAGATAGCCAACATCAACCTACATCACCCAACATCCAAAAGCAAAGCCCCGACTCGACATCCTTCATCACTACCTCACCTTATGCACAGCATTCCTTCAGCCTCATGCATCAACAACACACACTACCTCCCACTCGGAATTGGAAAACGAATAAGGAAATGTTTTGTGAACCTCACAAGCTAACTAACTAGCAATCTTTTTCTCAGACTCATACCCTTCCTTCTTCTCATCTGCTGGCCTCTCTGACTTGCCAACACTCACTACTATTGCACTTTTCCTACCACTGAAGGGCACCTTAGGGTTTAAAAAGGTTGGACAACCTTATCCATCAAAAGTTCTTTCCAATATCACACTCATCAACTCACGCATTATCACCAAAAAAAGAATCATATCCTACCATTACCACCATTCTCACCATCCTGAGTTACGGGCTGCTCTTGTGAGCAAGAGCCCGTGCTGACACAAGGTCAGCTAAATCAAAAACAACAACAACACTGGAATTCAGTCCCTCAGCAGTTATCGCTTGATAATGTCCTGTCGATCAGGAGGAAACGTCGCGTTAGAGAGAGAGAGAGAGAGAGAGAGAGAGAGAGAGAGAGAGAGAGAGAATTGTATAAGCAATAATAAATCAAATGACTCAACCGAATTTTACCATGCCCTTTGTGCGTTGCTCGACAGTCTAAGCAACAACGAGAAAGCCGTCATCAGAAAAATAGAGAAGACTCTTTATAAGATTAATAGTGCTGAAGCAGCAGTCATTTTTAACAAAACATAGATATTATTATTATTATTATTATTATTATTATTATTATTATTATTATTATTATTATTATTATTATTATTATTCTGCAAATGATACCAGAAAAGTGAAAGGTTGAACAACCATGTATCACAATGCATCACTACTACGAAATTCATTATTATTATTATTATTATTATTATTATTATTATTATTATTATTATTATTATTATTATTATTATTATTTGTTGAACGCTATTCGTATGGGAGACAAGTTCACCACAGGTGCCACCTGACTCAAAATTCAAGCTTCCAAAGAATATGGCGTTCATTTGAAATAACTGACAGAAGGTAAAAAGAAATACAGAAAGAAGAGACCCAGTGAATTAACAAAATAATAAATAAATAGATAAAAATGTGAGAATAAACCATTAAAAAACACCCTACTTCTGTTACCAAAGAACCACTGCAAATCCAGAGGCAGAAATGATATTACCGTCTTGGTCTCGCGTCCAACCACTTTGAACTGACAGTTGCGTTCATTAGGTTTTGCGTTGAACAAAGAGAAACGTTATGTAAATATTCAAGGTGATATTTGCACCAGTTAATTAAACCGGTCTCTGCTGAGACGTCAGGCGCAGACGGAGACAGAGAGAGAGAGAGATAGAGAGACAGAGAGAGAGAGAAAGAGAGAGAGAGAGAGAGAGACAGACAGACAGACAGACAGAACATCTCGGCTAGTTACCGTGTTTTAATTCGTTTGTTATTTTTCGTCCCCTTTGGAGCCAAGATGCATGAAGTCTTATTTGGAATGGAGGCGTTAATTGATTCCGAAATGTATTCCCGAGGGCCTCTGGGGTCTGCCTAGGACACGGTAGGAATGGAGATCTTATTCCTAATGTATTTAGTGGTTTGGAATGCATTCAGTAAATATGCCTTTATTTTGATGATGCTTAGAAGATCAGAATCTCGTTGCGTTTAAACACATTTTAAAAGCATTTGGGTAACATCCTCCTTAGAATATAAAACTAACCTAGTAATAATTATAAAGAAGGTAAGATGTGCGACGTCACAGTCTTATGTAAAATAAAAACAGTATTTGATTAATTGACGCATTATCAGTAGCTCATTAAATTACGTACAAACAATCTTACTCAATGAACTCGCAGTCCAAATACGGCTTAAATATGACACGAACAAATCTTAGATACTGGAATCTCCATTTTCTTCATCTTTATACTCGACAGGAAATGTTTTCAATAAAATTAACACGTGACTTATTTGATCCAGCATTCGTCATCAAGACTTGGATAAAATGTTATCTCTCTCTCTCTCCTCTCTCTCTCTCTCTCTCTCTCTCTTTGGGTATTCTATAAGCAAAATTCTCATCTCTCTCTCTCTCTCTCTCTCTCTCTCTCTCTCTCTCTCTCTCTCTCTCTCTCTCTGTCTAAAGGAGAATTGTACAAAGAATTTTAACTCTATTTCAAAGTAAATTTTGCTTATTTTTTCTTCTCTCATTTGCAACTTTTTTTTTACCATACTACATTTTCCATACATTGTAAAATATCATGAAATAAAAGAATATTTTTATAAGACTGCTACAACATAAGAGTTGGAGATGGGGCAAACGAAAACATAACAATGAAAACGTGTTTTATATTCCAACCTTTTACTTATATTTTTTCCGTCAATTTAAATTTCTATTTTATATTACTCAGAATATTTCAAATTTGAGCTTTTCATCTTCCTGCCTTCTATCTCCATCAATGTAATTTCCGTCATATTGCCTTGATTTATTTTTTTCTTTTTTATTTATTTATTTATTTTTTCTCCTTTCACCCAAGAGAGACTAAGCAGCTTTGGCCTCCAGAAGGTTGCAAGGGATTGGGAAGACCATCTGGGCCAGAAATAATTTCCTTGCAAAGATATTATGTTTCTTTCTGTGTGTATATAGGCATATATATGCACACACACACACACACACACACACACACACACACACATATATATATATATATATATATTATATATATATTATATATATATATACTATATATATATATATATATATATATATATATATATTGAAATTAATCGTATTACTCTCCAATAAGACGGGATGATTTAGATTCCAGAATCTTCAATTTACATTGTACTACAAGCCTTCCGAGACGTATACTACAGTCTTCGTCTTGTAGTATACAGTGTACTAAATGGAAGAAGCTGGAAGTTGTAAGCCTTCCCGTCATATTGAAAGCCTAATACAAGTCATTTGAATATATATTCACTGAAGTTGTGCGGCTAATTTGTGATATACATTTTTTTTCTTTTCCTTTTTTTTTAGTGAAACCAACCCTTATAAACTGAACCAATTTGCCGAAAAAACTTCTCTCATTTCCATCTTATCAACAGAAAAATTACTCTGTCCTTCTCGACCAAACACGGTTGGGAAGTCGCATTGAATAGGGGACTTAGGTTGGTTCCCCCAAAAAAATCTCTTGGCCCGGAAGAAGCCACTACTACTTGGAGAGCACCAGAAAAATAGTCTGTGCCCGGAATAAGGGTCTTATACTGAGCCTGGAAATATTAGACTTCGTTGTAGTAATAGTTTTATTGTTATTTATTTATTATTATTTTTCTTTCCATATTAACCAATACATGATTCAGGCTTTGTATTTTTCCCTACTTATGTGTTTGCTCTTCTGTTTTTTTCCGTAAATTTAATTTTTCTCGTCCTCTACTTTTTTTCCATAAATTTATCTTTTCCCCTCCTCCTCCTCCCCCTCCTCCTACTCTGCTCTTTTTCATGAATTTAACTTTTTTCCTCCTCCTCTACTTATTCCTCATAAATTTAACTTTTTCTCCTCCTTCCCCCGTCCTCCTCCTCCTCCTCCTACCTCTGCTTTTTTCCACAAATTTTAAATTTTTTTGATTTTTTTTCCTCCTCCTCGCCTCCTCAACTCCCTCCTCCTCCTCTTACCTTTTTTTCTTACATTTAATTTTTCTCTTCCTCCTCCTCCTCTACTTTTTTTCCTAAATTTAACTTCTCCTCCTCCTCCTCCGACGATTTTCTTTCATAAATTTAACTTTTTCCCCTCCTCCTCCTCCCCCTCCTCCTCCTCCTCTTCCTCCTCTGCTGTTTTTCCATACATTTAACTTTTCTCCTCCTCCTCCTCCTCCTCCTTTTAATTAGCGGCTCTTTCCTCCATCTTTAGTGTCAGTCATTGTGTCTTGTCCAATTCCACCTTTAAACTGATTCGTTCCTTTGATAAAGACTTACAAAACCTTTCCATAAAATAACCAGTAGTGCATTTTATAAAGACTTGTGTAAAGCATGTAAAGGCAGAAGTCTATAAGATTAGTTGTGTAGGAAATATATTAGCTAGGAAAATATACTAGTAGAGTTTTGATAGAGTTTTGGTAGGTGAAGGCGAAAGAGAAGTAGAAGAGAAACGCAGACCAGAATGTTTGCAATTACGACATTCGTAAAACGCAGAAAAAGACATAACAAAAATCGATGATGCAAGCTGTTAGAACGAATAGCAAGTGGGTGGGAACGGACTGCCCACAGTACACCCTGATTTGTTAAATGTCGGCGCCGGAAGTAGTAGGCATTGAAGATTATCCAATTATGAAGAATTAGAAAAAAGGTGGAGCCAGAAATCAGAACTGGGTCCAGAGTTCAGGTGGAACAAGAGAAAAGTCCAGTTAAGAACTCACTTCTGGACGCATAATTTGTGTCGGTTTATACTCCGTTTACTCTGTGTCATTTGTGTGTGATAGGACAGTGAAATTGTGTGTTACAATAATAATTAAGAAAAAGAAACGTGGTGTTTAACTTGCCCAGAATCCTAAAGGAAACCGAACTCACTCATATAATTTCTCTATATAATCAGCCTCCTGAGATCAAATGAAAAGTCCAGAAGAACAGAAATATATTAGAATTATTGTTCCTAAGAGAGAAAGAAACTCAACGCAGTATAGTTAAGAGTATCCCCATATAAAAAATAAATAACAAATACAAACCAAAACTAAAAAGAAGACATCAAAACATAAAAATAGAAAATCATAACTCTTGCACTAAACTTGCACTCTCCCCTTTTCCGATAAATTCTACTCGTATATTTATCGTTAAAGTTCTTGGGATTATATGCATCAAAATCTCTTCTTTCCCATCATTGCGGAATTGTCAGCTATTTTTTCATGTTGTATTTATAGACTCTTTGGGAATTTCAGTTTTAAGTTTATGATCGCCAGACTTGATGTTTCGTAACCTTTATTTTTATATATGAGAGCTTCGACGGAGTAAGGATTAATCTTAGGGGAATTTTATCTGTTGTGCATAATTACTTAGCTTTTTCAGTGCATGCAATAAAAAACTTGAAAATGGGGCAAAAAACAAATTATGAGACAGGGAAATCATGGATATATATATTTTGCTGCTCATCGAAAGAATCAAAATCATTATTTCACCATGGCAATTAATAATCCAGTAGGTAGTATTCTATTAAGACAAAGAATAGGAGAGAAATTCTTATGTAAAATCATTAGAATTAAGGCTAGTGATTGAAATAATGAGACATGAAAATCATGGTTATTATAGATTTGTTGATGCTCATCGAAAGAATTAAACTAATTAATTCAACTCGGCAATTAATAATCCAGTAGGTAATATCCTCATAAGACAAAGAATAGGAGAGAAATTCTTATGTAAAATCATTAGAATTAAGGCCAGTGATTGAAATAAAGAGACAGGAAAATCATTGTTATTATAGATTTGTTGATGCTCATCGAAAGAATTGAAATCATTCATTCAACTTGGCAATTAATGATCCAGTAGGTAATATCCTCATAAGACAAAGAATAGGAGAGAAATTCTTATGTAAAATCATTAGAACTGACGCCAGTGATTGAAATAATGTGTCAGGAAAAATCATTATTATTATAGATTTGTTGATGCTCATCGGAAGAATTAAAATCATTCATTCACCATGGCAATTAATAATCCAGTAGGTAATATCCTCATAAGACAAAGAATAGGAGAAAAATTCTTATGTAAAATCATTAAAATTAAAGGTCATTAATTAATATATTGAGTAACGAAACGGCGCCGTTCTCGTAGAGACCGTTTCGACCAATGTATATTAAAGGCATTTGATAGTTCAGTCGCCTTTGGAGATAAGCTAACTTTGAAAGCGTTACAGAGAAGAATGTCTGTTCAAATACGCCGTCTGTGATTGCCAGTTGACAGAGCCCCTACAGATGACTTCCTCAAGGGATGAAGGATTTAATTAACAAATCAAGGTGATGTCATTATCATAAGAATAGATCGGAGTTGAGGGAGGTTGGAAGATGTGATGACCGTTTTTGTATTATTGTTGTCCATAAATTTACAAATCCGCAATGCGTTTTATAGCTATTAGATTTTGGGGGAATTATTATTATTATTATTATTATTATTATTATTATTCATTATTATTATTATTATTATTATTATTATTATTATTATTAGTTATTATTAGATAAATGCTTATTCATATTGGACAAGCCTACAGGACCCTTTGACTTGAAATACAAGCTTCCGAAGAATACAGTGTTCAATTGCAAGAAGTAACAAAAGATGATAGGAAATGCAGGAATAAGAGAGCAGTTACTAGAAAAGAAAAACAAATAAATAGGTGAATAGATAAGAATATAAACAAACTATCAAAATACAAGGGAAATGGTTTAAGGGTAGTATAATGCATCGCTTCTTGTTTTTCTGGCTATAAAGATTCTTGGTATTATACCAATGATGCATAAAAGGTTCTGGCTGGGGATCATTCCATTTATGATTGGTTCCTAGTCAAATTTACATGTCCCAGGGGACATTCCAGCGCCTCAGTGGCGTGGTCGGTATGGTGTTGGCGTACCACCTCGGTAGCCACGAGTTCGATTCTCGGGCATTCCACTGAAGTGTGTGAGAGATGTGTATTTCTGGTGATGGAAGTTCTCTCTCGCCGGTGGTTTCGGAAGTCACGTAAAGCCGTTGGTCCCGTTGCTGAATAACCACTGGTTCCTTGCAACGTAAACACACCATACAAACAAACAAACAAACAATCATTCCAGTTGACAGGACCTTTATTTTTTCACGTTTCCATTTGCATTCGCTTCATCTAAAGGTCTTACATATATTTGGACAATTCTATTTCCATCTTTAGAACTTTGACTTGGTTTTAGAGGATTTGCCAAAGATAAATTTGGATTTTAATCTCAGAAAAAACTATTTCCTGAGAACGAATATTGTTGTTCACGATTCTCAAATGAAAAATAGGGTTCAACGTCTCTGTATGTCGAAAAAATATTATGAAAGCTACTTGAAAATATGACTGATTTGAACAAACGAGAAAGGAGATCGAGCAACAATTTCCTGTAGGTTTAAAAATTTTTTTGGGGGTAAAGTTACTTGAAATATGACTGTTTTGAAACGAATAGGGAGATCATATGAAAAACATACAACGAATGAGAAAGCGTAGAGAGAGAGAGAGCGACCATTTACGATCTATCGCTAAAGTCAAAAATAAAACTGTGATGATTGGAGAGCGGAGGAAATACCCGGATCTGCTGAATCGATTGAAAGGAAATGGAATCTAAGAAGATTGATTACCTTCCGAGGAAGACCGGAGATCTCAGAATTGCGATGAGGTAGGGGACAAGAAAATGGTCGGTGCCTAGGGCAGGGATTGATTGATTTTCCTCGTCTTTTTGTAATTTCGGAGCTACATTTCCGCTGGGTCCCATTCCGAGTATTTTAGTGACTACCCTGGAAAGAGCTACCGTGGGATAGATTCTTTTATATAAAAGTTATTTTTAATAGAATGAACTTCCGTCAAGTGTGCTCTTACTGCGATCGAATGCCGAACTTACCTTTCTAGAAATTATCACAATAAAACAATATTCATAAATCGCATTAATGCAACATCAAGGCGATTTTGACTGACAAAGCATTTAAACGAATAGAATTTAAATTTTCCCATTGAATTTCTCGTATTTAATAATAATTATTATAATCAAATAACTGGTGATATATTCTTGAACTTTATTTTTGCCAGTTGTGCAAAAGTACAGAGGTGCTAGATAAGTATGAATGACTTGTAGGTATATATTCTTCTCTCTCTCTCTCTCTCTCTCTCTCTCTCTCTCTCTCTCTCTCTCTCTCTCTCTCTCTCTCTGTTTAGTGAGTTAATTCTTACTTGTGAACTTTTCCCTTAGTCACTTGGATCTTAACTAGAATTCTGTGATGTAATCTTTTGCAGTTGGGAATACAAGATATAATCGGGAAACAGAGTACACTTGTATACTTATTTCTGTGTATTAAACGCAGTAAGGTGTAGTAGTTATCACTGCAATGAAAATTTCGGCAGATACAAAACCTTCTTTTATAATAGATTGTTGAACTGCATTAATCATTATTTATTTTTTATCTTGTCAGTTTTGCCATGAAATATTAAAGCGCTGCTTTATCGTAACTAACGCATAAACCGAACGTGAGTTCAACATGTCATGGTTCCTAAAAAAATCTCCCAATTTAATATCTATCCTTTCTTACTTAAGCACAGGCCCACATCGTATCAGATGTCTCTCTTTCTTTCGAGCCTTCCAGGTGGAAGAAGACTCCCCCATGCGTTTCAGATTCCAGGTGATGGCCTGGAACGCCTACTCCTCAATTGCTGGAATGCGTTCTTGAAAGA
>NC_061108.1:136354467-136374467 GCF_015104395.2 Macrobrachium nipponense
GAAATAATAAGGAAAATAATAATTAAAAATAAAATAAAACTAAAAAGTAATAAAAATAAAAAAATATAAATAAGTCTATAATGAAAATAAAAATATAAAAATAATGATAACAACTAACTAAAATAAGGGAAAAATATAATCAGTAATGAAACAACTAAAAAAAGTATAACTCAAATAAATAATAAAAGTAATAAAAATATAAATAAAACTAATAGAAAATATAATAATGACTGAAAATAGAATATCAATAAAAATGATAATAGAAAAGAAAATGATGATAATAATAAGTATATAAATAAATAAAAATGAAAATAAAAAAACAATTAAATAACTCTAATAAAAAAATAATAATAATTAAATGTTAAAAAATAAAAATAAAAATTTTAATAGACAAATAAATATAATAAAATAATAATAATAAAAGTTTAACATGAATAATAAAAAAATAAAAATATATTGAATTATAAACACAAATAAAAAATAAAAACAATCTAATAAGTAATAAAAAAAAATAATAATGACAATATAAAAAATAATAAAAGATAAAAGAAAACTCTAAAGAATAAAATCAATAAAAAGATAATAGGAAAAAGAGTAATAATACAAGTAATAAAAATATATAAAAAATAATTTATAAAATAATTTTGATTAAATAATAAAAATAAAAAATAATATAATTCACTAATAACTCAAATAAAATAATAAAAGTAATAAAAATATAAATAAAACTAATAGAATGATAATAATGAACTGAAATAGAAATATTTAAAAACTAAAAATTAAATTAATAAAAAGAAAATGAAAATGATGAAATAATAATAAGTAAAATATAAATAAAAATAATAAAAAATGAAAATAAAAAAACAATTAAATAACTCTAATAAAAAAAATAATAATAATAATTATGTTAAATAATATTAAAAATAAAAATAAGATACAAATAAATAAAAATAATAAAATAATAATAATAAAAGTTTAACATGAAAATATTAAGAATATAATAAAAATTATAATTATAAACAGTAAAAATAATAAAAATAAAATAAAAATATAAATACAATTAAAATAATATTAATAATAATATCAATTCAAAATAATCATGATGATAATGATAATAATAATAATAATGATTATAATTATAAAGATCAAAATAGTAAAATAATATGTAGTATTAATACAACAGGGAGGGAGAGAGAGAGAGAGAGAGAGAGAGAGAGAGAGAGAGAGAGATGACCTTATTGACTATGATATATTTTATCTGTAAAAATTGAAATATAAATATATACACTGATCTTGACCCTGCATGTTAAAATGACCTCAGTAGGCGGTCTACTAGACTGTTTAAGTAGTGTCAAGGAATAGTCAGAATCCAGACTTGGAATAAAAATTGACCATTAAATACTCTACGGGTTATACAACGAATGTTTAACTACAGCCTCTGGCATCTCTGAATAACATTAAAATTGACATGCCAACTTTCGGTGCGTTGTTCAGCAATTTAAGCAACAATGAGAAAATCATAATTATGAAAATAGCCCTACATAAAATTACTGCAGCTGAGGCAGCAATTACTTTTAATACTATATGTTTAAAAGATTGTTTACTTCCATAATAAAGATAAAAATAATGAAATAATATTAATGGAAATAAAAATAAAAATATACAAATACGAATAATAGCAATGAAGTATAAATGAAATATCAGTAATAAAATAAAACCTGAAATTAATAGTTATAAATATAAAAATAATAGAAATGCGAATAAAAAATAATAGTAAAAATACAAAATATAGAAATATATTAATATTTAAAGAACAAGTAAAAGGGTGATAATGAAAGTAAAAATAGTTATAAAATTATAAAAACAATAAATGCAATTAGTAAAAAATTTCAAAATATAAATAATATATATTAAAATAAAATAAAAAACAAGAATAGCAAAGTAATATTAATTAATGATAAAATTTAAAAATAATATAATAAAAAATAAAGGTAAGAAAATTATAGTAATAATTTTGTAAATGGAAAAATAAAAAATGAATAAAAATAGAACTAACAATAATAAAATAATAAACATAATGATAAAAAATAAAAAATAAATTGAATAAATATCAAAAATATAATAATAATAAAATTATAATAATAAAAATAATGCAGTCAAATAAAAATATTTAAAAAAACCTAGTAAAATTAAATAAAATAAAAAATAAAAATATTGAAATAATAAGGAAAATATAAATAATAAAATAAAAAAGAAAATATAAAAATAAAAAAATAAATATAAATATAAAAAATAAATAAAATAAAAAAACAATACTAATAGGCAATAATAAATATAAAGAAAAAATAAAATAGAAAATAATAATAAGAATAATATAAAATAATAATAATAATAAACATACTAAGAATATAAATAAAAAACAATAATAAAAATAGTTGTAGCATAAATAAAAATGAAAATAATAATTAAAAAATAAAAATTAATTATAATTAATTGAAAATTTAAAATAAATAATAAAATATAATAAAAATAAAAATAAATATAATGCATATGAAAAAAACTCATAAAAATAAAAATAATGAAAATAAAGTAATGATATGAAAAATGGAAATAATAATAATAATAATAATAATCAAATAATAATAATAATAAACACATGGACAGTGCCAGTAATCAGATACAGCGCAGGAATAGTGGAATGGACGAAGGTAGAACTAAATAGCATAAACCAGATCCGAATCTAGAAAAACTAGAGGCTGAAGTAACTCCAGGACTCATGCAGAAGAGTGTGATCCTAGAACGGCGCACATAATAAGAAAAGTGATGGACTCCTAAGGAGCAGGATGCACCCGGAACCCCACACTATAAATACCAACCCAGTCGAATTGGAGGACTGTGATAAACCAAATAAATAATAATAATAATAATAATAATAATAATAATAATAATAATAATAATAATAAATAATAATAATAATAATAATAAAATAAATAATAATAATAAAAGATAATAAAAAATAATGTATTTATAATATATAGAAAAGCAGAGATAATAGAAGAGAGAGAGAGAGAGAGAGAGAGAGAGAGAGATTCTTTTCATGACATGGCAGAAGTGATTACAAATACTAGACAGACGAAATGATTCTAGGATAATTAGCCCTCTTGATAGACAGACGTATTTCGGTTGCTCTTGTTCCACCCTTTTTTTTTCTTTTTTTTTTGTTATCTTTTATTCATCTTCATCCATTCACTCTTCAAGGATCACCAGACAGACATCGATCAGTAGAGGGAGAATTCAAGTACCGAATCGATAGGACCCACAGAATATTTATGACCTTGGGTTTTTTTTTTTTTTTTTTTGGGGGGGGGGGCTAAAATTGTGCTTTCGTGATGTCTGCTGTCATCCTGTTTGACAGAATAGTTTTCTACGTTGTCGTCTTACCATTGTCACGATCATGATATTCGTAACTATAAAAAAATCAGTGATATAAATTCATGATATTCGTAACTATAAACAATTCAATGATAAACAACGGAACAAAGAAATACATTGCTTGAAACTGTTTTCATATTCGGAAGACGTCTTACAAGTTAATTTCAGTTAGCAATTAAAATGCAGAGTTAATGTAACAGGACGGAAATGATAAATATAGTACTTATAATAATTCAACATAATTTAATATGGTAACAATAGATAATTTCTACCTTTTTTCATCCCTTACCTGGCCACGTCACTAATAAACACCCAGAAGTTTGTATTTGTGTGAATTGAAATGCGTTATCGAAAACGTTTTATAAATTTAATTTTTTTTCAAATTTAACATGGTAACAATAAACAAATTACTTTTTTTCATCCCTTACCTGGTCATGTCAGTAATAGAAACCCAGAAGTTTGTATTTGTGTGAATTCAAATGAGTTATCGAAAACGTTTTATAAATTTAATTTTCTTTTTCAAATTTAACATAATAACAATAAATAACTTCTACTTTTTTTCATCCCTTACTAGTTATCGAAAACGTTTTATAATTATTTTATATATATATGAAATTGATACTAAAAATATCTAGAGAAGACAGGTGTCTATCTGAGCGACTTGTCGAAGGCTGTTCTATGTTAAGGACTCTCATTTTATATTTAATTCATTTTTTTTCTTTTTAAATTTTATTTGTTTTATTTTAGTTTATAAAATTGATACTAAAAATATCTGGAGAAAGACTTCTGGTCTATCTGAGCGAACTTGTCGACGGCTGTTCTGTGTTGAGAACTCTCATTTTATATCTAATTCAATTTTTTTCATTCCTTGATAAATTTTATTTTGCTTTGTTTTATTTTAGAAAATTGATACTAAAAATATCTGGAGAAAGACTTCGTGTCTATCTGAGCGAACTTGTCGACGGCTGTTCTGTGTTGAGGACTCTCTTTTCACATTAATTTCAAGTTTTTTTTTTATTCTTGTTGCTCAGCAATGAAGTTTTTTCTGTTTATCTTCTCATTCTGGATTCTCCCTTCCTTTCATCCAGTAGCTTTTATCTGGAGCCCGAGTCTGGCATCTGACGCGTGGGTAATGAAAGCTGTCTGTTTAGTTCGTCCGAGGAAAAACTCAAATTCTTAGGAAACAGACTGAAAGTGTATCTCTGTAAAAAAGATGATTTTGGAGAGAGAGAGAGAGAGAGAGAGAGAGAGAGAGAGAGAGAGAGAGATTGATGGAAATGTCCCTGTAACGAGTTTTTTGAAGAGAGAGAGAGAGAGAGAGAGAGAGAGAGAGAGAGAGAGAGAGAGAGAGAGAGAGAGATTTAACATATATATCAGTAACCAAGTTGATTTTAGATAGAGAAAAGAGACTGAAAATGTATCTGCAAAGATATTTTGAGAGAGAGAGAGAGAGAGAGAGAGAGAGAGAGAGAGAGAGAGAGAGAGAGAGACTGAAACTGAAAATGTATCTCTGTAACAAAGTTTGGTTTTTGAGAGAGAGAGAGAGAGAGAGAGAGAGAGAGAGAGAGAGAGAGAGAGAGAGAATTTCCTTTTAAGGGTGCGACTACTATTTTTCTGTCGTCTGTATAACAAATAAAAATATGATTTGTCACGTACTTTAATTATTTTCATCGACAAAATTTACAGTCCAGTGGAACCAAGTCTGAAAAACATTTAAATAACACAGTCTATCAAAAGATTTCACATGATAGATATTTTCAGATATTAAAGGATCTCTTGAACAACAGTTCCTCCGTCTGCATCCGCATAGGTGTGGAATGGGAATTCTAACAATTCCCATTCCACACCCTTGCCTTATTCCGGATGTATGCAGTGCAAAATTGATAGGTGGGGAACTTGCTTCTCACCTGGTCGTATGTATACTCGTATATCCATGTATATCCGTCTGATAGGAGAGGAACTTGCTTCCCAACTGGTCACACGTATGTGCGTATATCCATGTATTCATATATACATACATACATACATATATATATATATATATATATATATTATATATATATATATATATATATATATATGTATGTATATATATATATATATATATATATATATTATATATATATATACATACATACATATATATATATATATATATATATATATATATATATATATATATATATATATATATATATATATATATATATATATATATATATATATATATATATATATATATATATATATATATATATATATATATATATATATATATATATATATAATATATATATATACAAGAGGTTTAAAAAACGGCGTGTAATGAGCTCTTCATGGCATTTCATATTACTAACACATGAAAGGTATTGAATATGACTATCAAAGAAATTAGCATTATAATTCAATGGCGTGATCTGTATGGTCTTGGCCTGCCACCTCGGTGGCCTCGAGTTCGATTATCGGACATTCCACTGAGGGGTTAGAGATGTGTATTTCTGGTGATAGAAGTTCACTCTCGACGTGGTTCGGAAGTCACGTAATAAGCCGTTGGTCCCGTTGCTGAATAACCACTGGTTCCATGCAACGTTAAGAAACCATACAAACAGACAAACAAGCAATGACTTCTTCATGACATTTAATATTCCCATCACATAAAAGGTATTGAATATGACTCATTTAAAGAAATTATTATTATAATTCATAATTAAGCAAACAAGCACCAAAAACAAGATTCAAATAAACCTGTGGCACTATGTCATTTAACATTTTGATACAAAAAAAACAGGAAGCTAATTAGGAATTATTTCCCCCAAATAATGCACAAACAAGACGAGACAAAGTTATTAATTAGCGTGTCAGGTGGAGATTATTAACAAGGTGAGGAGTGTCACTTGGAGATTACTAACAGTATATGCTTCTGGATCAGAACGGTGAACTCTCTCTCTCTCTCTCTCTCTCTCTCTCTCCTCTCTCTCTCTCTTCATTTTTATATATATATATATATATATATATATATATATATATATATATATATATTATATATATATATATATATATTTATATGAATCCGACGAGAGGAAATTAATATCAACTAAAAAAAGAATTCCCCTTCGGTTACCATATTTGAAAATATATTAATTCTGAGGTAGAGCGAATTGGACATTGAAGGAGGACGTTTGTAACTTAATACATAATATATACAGAGAGAGAGAGAGAGAGAGAGAGAGAGAGAGAGAGAGAGGCAGACTTCGGTTTCTACGCAAGTGATTCCACAGAGTCCAACCAATCATCCCCATCAGGTGACATAAAAGAGAAACTTGACTGTACAACGTACACCCGTCGAAGGCTTTTGGGCTCAGGAGCTGCCCATTGGGAAGGCCAAACGACCCTATTCCGGGATCCATATCTCCAAAATCACCGCCGCTGAGGTAACGGTCTCCGACGGTCTCCCAATTCCCCAGTAAGGAGATCACGTTGGTTATAAAACAGCCAATTTGCATTCCTGAGTCGTCTATGGGATAGCTCAAGGATTATAAGATATCAAGGGTTAATATAACCAGGAAACTCCATATTATCGAACGGGTTATAATATGGGATATTATAAAGCATAGCAAATGGTTAACATTTTTGGCACTTTTAGCCTTTTTGGATAAATGGCCCACTTCAGATATGTTCGTATTGGTTACGTCTTGAAATTAAAGGGTGAGGTTGCTGTCCTCACACCCTTTCATCTTGGACTTAATAGACACTGTTACCTATTTACATCTGTGTAGACATTATGGTGGTAGGCTTGGAGGAATCCATGGACCTATTGGACGTGAGCTAAGTGCTGTAACGCCGATTTGAGCTGATGTCACCTTATTCACGTGGCTGATGCTGTCGCCATGTCCTTATGCTTGTAAATGCTCAAGGTGGCCTTTTGGATCAGTGTGTTTTTAGATGTTTGGGTCATGTGGGAAGATTGGAGATTATAGGTTATTGATATAAAGTACTTTTAAGAAGGTTTAGAAATAAGGAGGACACAAACACCTTATAGAAAGGAAGTTAAAAGTTAATGACGCAACTTCTTTAGGGGTTGGAATGATAGCTTTTAAGAAGTTTTGGGAGCAAGGAGGACACACGTTATAGAAAGATCGAGTTAATGGCGCAACTTGTGTAAGGGTTTCGACGTAATGCTGAGAAGGCCTTTGTGTAGACGTACGAAGCGGCTAATGTATGAACGTCTTCTGCAAAGGAGTTCATCGACGACTCTGCAGTCGAAGTAGGATTGTGACATTGATTATAATCTTGTCAGAACAAAGTGTCCAGAATGCTTTTGATAATATTCAGACGAAATTGCTTTCGTGCGAATAATCTCGGGAATGTACAGCTGTCAGATTATAAATTTATAAATACGAGTCGGCTAAAGGTAAGATTGCAATCAAGATATGTAGTAAAAAAAACGAAGGTACAAAGGAAATGCCTTGACAATGGTTTTGGTTACTTGATTACAAAGGTGTATGAGTTCGTTCACTAGCTGGAAATTTATCATCTTACCTAAATACATAGACGATTGTGTCTGCAATATTTGTTAAATCCCGACAGGATTTATTTGTAGTAGTTATTATTCAGTGAAAGTAGAGTTGCTTTCTATTTGATTCCCCCAGATTAGATAAGATTCTCGACGGCTGTTCATTAATAAGAAGAATTAATGTGAATGATTTATTTGTAGTAATTATTATTATTCAGTGAAAGCAGAGTTGCTTTCTATTTCATTCCTCCAGATTTGATAAGATTCTCGACCTACTGGTTATTAATAAACAAAATTAATGTGAATGATTTATTTGTAGTAATTATTATTATTCAGTGAAAGCAGAGTTGCTTTCTATTTCATTCCCCCAGATTTGATAAGATTCTCGACCGGCTGTTCATTAATAAGAAGAATTAATGTGACACTTAGCAAACTAAATAGAAGATCATGTCTTTTAGTGTTTGTTAAATCTCAACGTACAATATTTGTATAAAGCACTCAGCTGTTCAGTGAAAATAGAGTTGGTCTCAATTTAATTGCCTCAAATATGCTGTGATTCTGGACCTATGTAGAAAGAGAAAATGAATGTAGCACTTTCCAAGTTACGTAGAAGATCGGGTCTTTTAATGTTTATTAAATCTCAACATAGAAGATATGCATAGGAAACGTTTAGTTTTCCAGTGAAAATAAAGTTGCTTTCAATTTAATTGCCCCAAATATGCTGTGATTTTGGACCTGTTTACAAAGAGAAAATGAATGTGGCACTTTCCAACTTACGCAGAAGATCGGGTCTTTTAATGTTTATTAAATCTCAACATACAAGATATTTATAGGAAGCATTTAATTATGTAGTGAAAGTAGAGTTGCTTTCAATTTAATTGCCCCAAATGCGGTGAGATTTAGAAAGGGAGAATTAATGTGACACATAAAGCATTGCAGAAAATACACGAATTGCCAAAGGTTATTGCTTTATAGAAGTCTATATGAAATACCGAGCCTTTACAACAGCTTTATAAAAAATTAAATTTCTGACCTAAAAGTGAAAGTTAGTATGTATGGGAGAGAGTACAATACATACAGCATCTATGGAAAAAAGGTAAATGAATATTTCTGATTTGCGTACAAGTATAAATAGAAAGTTTCCAGAAATAATTTAGCAAACAAATATATTCAGGTACTTCAGGCGATAAGCAAAGAATAACACGTGTTTTACGAGACGTAACGTCCACGCGAGAATCCACATTGGGCCGTTTTATGCTCTCTCTATTCCATTAAGAGCTTCAGTTTCCATTGCTAGTGGTCGTAAAAGTGTAGTCAGTGATATTATTGGCCTGGTTGCCTTATCTTTGGGAAATACAAAAAGCTTTTCATACCCTTTAACACCATCTAAAAATCCCTGTCACCTTTGTAAACATTCTGTTAAGTCAATATTTCGAGGTCTATTTTTTTTATTCCCATTTCTACTATTTGTCTGTTCGCCCGCACTGAGTCTTTTTCTGTCCTCCCTCAGATCTTAAAGTCTACTGAGGCTAGAAGGCTGCAAATTGGTATGTTGATCATCCACACTCCAAGCATCAACCATACCAAATTGCAGCCCTCTAGCCTCAGTAGGTTTTATATTATTTAAGGTTAAAGTTAGCCATAATGATGCGTCTGGCAACGATATAGGAGAGGCCACCAGCGGACCGTGGCTAAAGATCCTTGGGTAGCAGATGACACAGCTTTGTACTGAGACCACCGAAAGAGATAGATCTATTCTCGGTGGCCTTGATTATACGCTGTACAGAAAACTCGATTTCTAAGTAAGTTCTCCTATAGTTATATTGAATTTTGTAATGTTTCGTTTTCATATAGTTTATTTTCCTCACTTCTCTCATCTTTCTGCAAACTGCTGCTTTTCAATCATTCATTTTATAACGTGTTATTCATCTTAATTTTACTTCATACTTCCACTGCTTTTGTAACTTCAGTATTATAATCCTTGTTGTAATGTGAAGATTACAACCCCATATTCATCTTAATTTTGCTTCATACTGTCTCAGCTTTTGTATCTTCAATATAATTTTCCTTGTTGTGATGTGACGACTACAACCCCAATATGGCTCACGAATTACGCATATTATTTTCCTTGTAATGTGACGATTACACCCCATTACGACTCACGAATTACGCTTTTCATTACGCAATTACTCTGCGCAGTTTCTCTTGATATTTGTTTGACCGTTCTCTGCCATCAAGAATAAGAGATCATCTTACTCCTCCTCCTACCTCTCCTCCCTCCTCCTCCTACCTCTCCTCATCCTCCTTCTCCTCCTCCTCCTCAACTTGACGTGGGCATTCCTCTTCTTCTCTCCCCTCGGAAGTGGTAAGAGCAATTTGCGAGTTCAGTTTCCCCTTGGGGAGAATAAAGGGTCGGCCGAAAAGAGGATTTGTCTTGATAAAAGTAATCCCCCGGGGGGGGCTTCGCTCCCTGTAAAGGAAAATAAAACCTTTATAGGGTCTGTTTTCTAATGGTTGTCCTGAATTTTGCAAAGGTTGATAAAGAAAGAGGGGAAAAACTAAGTAGATAAGGGAATTTTACCAAGCTTGATGAAGAGAAGAGACAAAAAAATAAGTTAGATAAGGGGACAAAGAGAAGAGGGAAAAAACTAAGTAGATAAGGGAATTTTACCAAGCTTGATGAAGAGGTGACAAAAAATAAGTAGATAAGGTGACAAAGAGACGAGGGAAAAAACTAAGTAGATAAGGTGATCAAGACAAGAGGAAAAAACTAAGTAGATAAGGGCGAATGTTTTGTTTATTCCAGTGAATAATTTGTATATTAAAAAGACAATAAATTATGAGTAGTGTAAATTAAAGAGATAATGGAAAAAGCAAATTTCGTTCTCATAAAAGTATATAAGTAGTTAGTTACCTTAGTAACATTGAATAATAGTGAACTGAATTGATATAAAATAATATATTTTATTAATCGTTCGTTGATAAGACCATGCGGGTAAAATGTATGTGTATCAGACAATTCAAAACCTATCCCTCCATTTTATGATGTTTATTCATTTATTTGTTTTTCACAATATGCACATCAGTAAATTTCTCTCACTTTGGACTCGTCTTGTTTTACTTTTTCACAATTTTGGTGTTTTCCTTCTTTTGATATTTCACATCGGTATTTTCTATATTAAATATAGTTAGATAAACTAAACCTTTTAAGTCATGAAAATGACAGCAGGATTAGTATCCTTTTGTAAAGTATATAATTTGTCATATATTAACCTTTCAGCGTATTTACCCCAATCATACAAAACATCTGTCAGCATACAACTTAAAGAAATTAATAGACAGTTAAACTTATGTCAGAAGTATTGGCAACTACATTCTTGTACACTGTTAAGTTTTGCAGTCGTGGCAGTTACATAGACCTGTAGAATTGTCATCTTTTGACACATTTGCACATACTCCAGGATTCTGTCTAGTCTTACACCCTCATTGATTTTCTTAAAATAGCAGTTTTACCAGACCATTAAGTTTAAAGAACGCATCTCCAGCTTGCCTGAAGGAGGAGTCAGGTATCTTAAGCGTAAAATGTATCGGTAATAAATGAGATTTTAATCAAATAAAGTCAACGTTTGTTTCTTCGACTGATCTTTCTTGATCCGCCTCAGGTATCTGTCATCGCCGTGAATCAATCTTCCTTACAGTGGAATGAATACGTTCTTGGCCCATAAATATTCAGACTTGGTTTGTTTACTTAACGTCGGTCGATCGCGGCATTCCACGCAAACAAACCAGAGGGAATTCGATTCCCATTCCAGCTCGGATGACAGACCGTGACGTGATAAATCTCACGCCTCACGTTCCAATTTGCCAGCGTTTATTTATCAGCGGAAAGAAGGGACGATTCAATATATCATTTCGCGCCATTTCATCTGAAAACAAAGGAGGAGTTCTCCTGGGTTTATGTATAACATTGGCGTGTGATAGATGTGACTGGCGGGTCCGGTGTCGTCGCCCGAAATAATTTCCAGGAGAGAGAGAGAGAGAGAGAGAGAGAGAGAGAGAGAGAGAGAGAGAGAGAGAGAGAGAGAGAGAGAGTGAGAATATTTGCTCCTGACGTGACTCCGGGCAGTCTAAGGAGGAATAATGTTTGGAAAAAGACGTTTTATATCCTTGAAGGATATTGACATGCAATAACAGATGATACGATGCTCAGAGAAAATTGGATTGGTAAGACATTGCTGAAATTATTAGCAAGGTTGCGAGCTGAGTCTCTCTCTCTCTCTCTCTCTCTCTCTCTCTCTCTCTCTCTCTCTCTCTCAGTGAATTGTGGCTTTATTGCTTTGTTTATGGGTAAGATTCTTGTAGATTTACAAATAAGAACCTAAAAATTATGTTCAGTAGATTACAGTGAGTGCAGTTTCTTTCAGGTGTCATCATCCACAACAAACTAAAAAACGAATAATAACTAAAAAAAAAAATTTGTTCTCGAACATAATTTGTTAATCCAAAATGTCAATGGTATACGAATGCCTTTATTATTATTATTATTATTATTATTATTATTATTATTATTATTATTATTATTATTATTATTATTATTATTATTATTATTATTATTATTTGCTGGAAGAAGACCTTCATCAATACAGGTTTTATTGAAAATAACAGTTATTTCAGCCGCGTTTATTTTGTATACAAGTTTCTCTATTCTTCCTATTACTGACTTTTCTTATGTACTCAAGCTGTCTATTAAAACGCGAAATGGTGGATTCATGTCAATAATATATTCAATTTGACAAATACCACGTTTTTGACATGAATCACCCATTTGGCGTTTTAATAGCCAATGTGAGCACAGGAGAAAAGTCTGTAATAAGATAGAGAAAATTCTATACAATATAAACGCGGCTGAAATAGCCATTATTTTCAATATATCCTGTATTATTATTATTGTTATTTTATTTTATTTTTTTTAATAATGCCAAGCTGACAACTGTTTTTCTTTCTGTATTAATGTTATATATGGTAGGAATTTCGCGATCCTTCTTAGGAAATACTCTTAAAAGTCAGCAAAAGAGACGGTCTGTATACACGGCAGTATGACACTTTAACAAACACATAAAATGACCAACTGCCTTAAGTTTCTCCCAATGGCAAAACTCGCTGGAAAGTGTACAATACCTCCAGGATTACGAGTCTCGTCATTCCAGCGTCATATCCCGAGATTTCCAGGGGGAAGCGGTTGTTATAACCCATCCCAGCGCCGGTTATAACCCCGTTCGCTCTAAGTCTATTATAGCCCTTTTCATGGCGGTTCTTGGAATTCTTTGTGGCTTCGATGAATGCCCGGTGGTCTTTAGGAATATAATAGGGAGGTTTTATCTGTCCTTTGGTCTCCTTATATCGGCAATGAGGCGCCTCTATCTCCTTGGTGAGTTCGTGAAATGGTGCGGTTTAAGGTTGACACCTTTGAGCTGTTTGAAGAGGCGCCCCTCTTATGCTGTTAATCTTGCAGATTATGTATAACTAAGACTTAAGATGATATTTTCTTGTTAGTTCATCTCCCAAGCTTTGTGGGAAGCTGCGTTTTCGTCCGTGATGGCAGAGACACTCATTCATGGGACCCTCTATGGATTATTCATTTGCATATCATCATTATTTTTTTTCTGTCCTTTGAATCTAAGACTTGTGTTCAAAATGGTGGAATCAGTTTCCCCTCTTGGTCCACTAGTCACCATTAAAAATTGTGCAGATCAATTTGGGAAATGGAATTTTGGAAATGAATCAGAAGTTTTCGAAAATCTCCAAAGAGGTCCTATATTTTGCAGCGTCCCTAGCTACTACCTATTTCATTTCATTTTATGGTGCCTCTGCTCATATTCTCGCTCACTGTAGGTCCCAGTGCTTGATCGTTGATCTAATTTGTATATTCATTCCTTTCAGGCCAGTTTCTGTTCTGCAGTCAATATTGGTAGTACCCAACATGCGAATAGTAATCTAATTTTAATTATATCTTATTTAACCAGACCACTAACCTGATTAACAGTTCCCCTAGGGTTTGCCCGAAGGATTAGATATTTTTACGTGACAGGTAACCAGTTGGTTACCTAGCAACGGATCTTACAGCTTATTGTGGAATCCGAACCACATTATATCGAGCAATTGATTTCTAATCACCAGAAACAAGTTCCTCTGATTCCACCTTGGCAGAGCGGGGAATCGAACTCGGGACTACCGAATCTGTAGGCGAACGCGTAAACCACTGAGGGACTGTGGGGATAGGAAGTTATTTCTCAAGATGTCAGTTGAAATAGTATTG
This sequence comes from Macrobrachium nipponense, assembly GCF_015104395.2. Classification (NCBI taxonomy): domain Eukaryota; kingdom Metazoa; phylum Arthropoda; class Malacostraca; order Decapoda; family Palaemonidae; genus Macrobrachium; species Macrobrachium nipponense. Next base: position 136,368,729 of record NC_061108.1, read on the forward strand.
TCTTCTCAAAGATGTCTTCCGAAATAGTGTCGCTGACGGTAGCCAGAAGTGAAGAAGTTCCCTTTTATTATTGCACCTTATTTGCATACCATTTACGTGGCTGACACTGTTATGAACGACTTAGGAAGATTGCAGCATCCCTGCAGAATACTAGCATCAGACAGAACTTTCCATCAGAATACCAATGAGATCTTCTCGTATTCTGATAGTATGGTGCGGTTGGGGTCCTGATTTATCTCAGCATTCTTTTTTTTTTTTTTTTTGTCTCTTGTGATTAAACGCTAGACTGCCGTATTTTTTTTTTTTTGTTTTTTTTTTGTATTTCTTTATCATTTTGTAGGAGTTGTGTGTGACATGGATTTATTGCTTGAGTAAGAGAGCTGTCCGTAGCAATTTAGATTTCTTGCTCAAGTAAGAGAGCTGTCCGTAGCAATTTAGAATTCTTGCTTAAGTAAGAGAGCTGTCCGTAGCAATTTAGATTTCTTGCTCAAGTAAGAGAGCTGTCCGTAGCAATTTAGATTTCTTGCTTAAGTAAGAGAGCTGTCCGTAGCAATTTAGATTTCTTGCTTAGGTAAGAAAGTTGTTTATAGCAATTTCCAAGAACCTTACCTGTTTGAAGTAGTGTCTAATCCCCCTTGATAAAAAAGTTACTGTACTGATTATTACATATTTCAACACAAAGAACATTTATTTTATTTCATATCAGGCTGTTATTTTGTACACTGCTTACAGGTTACAGGTTCTGATAATTTTAAAAGTGCATAGGAGATATTTGTTGTTGTACGTAAAAACTAAACCATTGGACGAATTCAAAAGAGGTGCATTTACGAAGCAGTCCCTACATATTTCAGGTGCATGGGAAGGACACGGCCTGAATCGGTCATAAACAGAGTAATTCTGTTGATTTTATGGTCTCCTACAGGTTACAGGGGAACCTGTAAAACGACCCAGTTACCCCTTTCACACTCCCGTTTTCTTTGCTGTTCATCCAGAGCTATCTTCTCCATTTTCTGTTCTGTACATCTTGTCACGAGTCTGCAAGAGTTATCGGATATTGTTTTATTAATTTTTCAATCGGTAGTGTTGATTTTCATGCTTTAAGTGTCTACTTAATATCATTCTTACGGTTTATATTGATTGGTAACTCTAAAATCAATCCTACTCTCTCTCTCTCTCTCTTGCGTAAAAGGAAAACCTCATTTGATATCATTTGATAAAAGCCCATTTTTTTATTGTACAAAATCGTAAAAGCCAGTCTTGTTTAAGATCCTATATTTCCTTCACTCAGTCTATCAGTTCGTCTACGTGTCTACCTAGTATTTTAAACCAACTACATCATAAGTCTGAAAGAAAAAAATTTGTAACTAAAATTACACAGTTCAACTGGGTTGCATGCGCAGTACGCGCAATTACAGTGTTCCTGTAATGCCATTACGTTATGGTGTTACATCGCTATTGAACAAGAATCGTATTACGGTATATATTTGGTATATTATTACGTTCTACAATAGCATATGGTAAAAGTGTTTTTGTTTATTTCATTTTTTTTTCTGTAGCGCGTAAATTCTGAAAAGTAAGTTCGATTACAGTTGGCTTTTGTCTGTGTTTGTTTTCTGTAAAAAAGGAAAAAAAGTATTGCGACGGCTTTGTCTTAAAAATACTGAGGCTAGAGGGCTGCAAATTGGTATGTGGATCATCCACCCTCCAATCATCAAACATACCAAATTGCAGCTTTCTAGCCTCAGTAGTTTTTTTTTTTATTTTACCTAAGGTTAAAGTAAGCAATTATATAGGAGAGGCCACCACCGGGCCGTGGTTAAAGTTTCATGGGCCGCTACTCATACCGAGATTGTTGTTTTAGATTGAGCTGGTGTTATGCCAGCATGGGCTCTTCCTCATAGAACAGTCCGTAAAAAATACCGAGACCACCGAAAGATAGAGCTATTTTCGATGGCCTTAATTGTACGCTGTACAGAAAAATCGTTTGTGCCGAAGAAACTTTGGCACATTATTTACATGTTTGTTTTTGGTAAACGAATAGAAGTGAATCTGTTTCTTTCTACTAGTTTCCTGCAGTGTATTTCTCAAATTTGTTTGTTGCTATTACGAGAGAAATAAAAACTCTCTCTCTCTCTCTCTCTCTCTCTCTCTCTCGAAACCCGAAGCGAATGGAAATGCAAACCGTTGCATTGAAAGTCTTCCAGGAAATATATTCAATATCACCTGTCAAGTTCATCTCGCTTCGACGAGAAATCTCGATTTTTCCCGTCCATTAGGCTCTCTCTCTCTCTCTCTCTCTCTCTCTCTCTCTCTCTCTCTCTCTCTCTCTCTGTCACATCCTCATTTTTTCACTCTGAGTTTTGGCTTTCGTAAGTCAGCTATCGTGTTTTGAGTTACGAGTTCTTCTGAGCTGACTTGACTTACAACTCTGCTTATCCTCTTCTTGTCCAAGTTTTTTTTTTTTTTTTTTTTGTTTTGTCAGTAATCAGCTTTTCATTATCAAGTTATAATGGTAGGCATGAATGAGTGTGTGGTGATTCTCTCTCTCTCTCTCTCTCTCTCTCTCTCTCTCTCTCTCTCTCTCTATATATATATATATATATATATATATATATATATATATTTATATATATATATATATATATATATATATATATATTTATATATAGTGTGTGTGTGTGTGTGTGTGTTTCTCTCTCTCTCTCGCTCTCTCTCTCTCTGTATATATATATATATATATATATATATATATATACAATATATATATATATATATATATATGTGTGTGTGTGTGTGTGTGTGTGTGTGTGTGTGTCTGTGTCTCTGTGTGTGTAAAGAAGGAATTAGCATAAAAGTTGATCTTCCTTGGTATTTGGACTTCCATTAAAAGTGTTTATCCTTGTTGCTATAAAGATCTCCATTATAATAAAAAAAATATGCTTATGAATAACAGAATATCCATCAAGATTCAGACATTAACAACAGGATATCCTTCAGGATGCAGGTATCAATAATAGGACATTTAAAAGGATTTATGTAGGAAAGATTTACTTTCCTTCGCAGAGGTGAACCTTCTAATGGATTTTCTCCTCTTGTTGGAAGGAGAAAAAGATTTATAAATCCTACCTTTGGCTCTCCGTTGGCTGCTCCACTCCCATAAAGGGGGAACCTAAATTCGAAAATGCCTTTTGTGAGTTTTGAAGGTAGAAAAGAAGGAATCTGGACGTAGGAAAACAGGGGGAAAAGATTATAAAAGGACCTTTTTTTTCTAAAATTTTTTTGTCTTTCTTTTTTAATATTTTGAATTATAGTCGACAAGACGACCTTTGATAGAGAAGACGTTGCCTTATGTATACAGAGAAATAGATAAATAATTATAAAATGTAAATCTGAATGCAAAATAGATTTTAGAGAATTCAGAAAGGAATATTGTAATTTGGCGTTAAATGATACGAAATGCTACAGTAAATATGAATGCAAAATAAACAAAGAGGTGTAAGGAAGAAATAATGCATTTTGTCATTTAAAAAGTCTTTAAATGGGGAGAAATATGCTAAGAAATAACTAAGGAAACCAGTTAAATACCGCTGCAATGATGCCATAGCTTGCAACCCGAGGCATATGCGGACAACAAACCGACGTACGAAACCGCCTAGAAGCAAACACGGAAGAGCGAAGGAATAGGATGAATATTGCATTGGACTGAAGGGATGGAACGAAGAATGAAAAGGGGGGAAGCTGGCCGAAATAGAAATTGGGGAATGTGGCGCTGCTGAAGGCGAGAGAGAGAGAGAGAGAGAGAGAGAGCCCGAAATATTGAACTTTGGGCAGAGCGTTGGAGGAGGATTAGGCTGGTGAAGGTAAATGAAAGTCAGTGAAAGTACACTGCTGGGAGAGAGAGAGAGAGAGAGAGAGAGAGAGAGAGAGAGAGAGAGAAAGGTCACGAGGGAATTTAGGGAGATTTTGAACATGTGAAGGAATTGATGAAATAAAAAAAAAACATTAGACTTTTGGTTTGTTCTTGTAGTAATTTTAGCATAAAATTTTTTTAAGCTTTTTTTCGAAACCATAAGTTATTGTAGCATAAAGCTTGTTTAACGTTGTTTTTCGAAACTTTAGGTTATTTTAGCTTGTTTAAGCATAAAGCGTGTTTAAAGATTTTTTTCGAAACCTTAAGTTATTGTAGCTTAAACTTGTTTAGTTTTTCGAAACCTTAAGTTATTGTGTGTAGCAAAAAACTTGTGTAATATTTTTTCGAAACCTTAAGTTATTGTAGCATAAAACGTGTTTAAAGTTTTTTTGCGAAACCTTAGGTTATTGTAGCATAAAACTTGTTTAACGTTTATTCGAAACTTCAAGTTATAATAAACATTTTGTTTTTCGATTTTGATAATAAGTGAGAATGATAAAAATGTCACGTTCAGGGTCGTGGATTTATAATATATAACGGAAAGTGAGATGGATTAGGAATGAGACAAATTTCCCAGTATTTTCTAAATGTTTTAAATTTCGTTATTGTTTTCTGAAATGTTTTAGATGTAAAAGAACATCATCAGCTGGAGAAGGAAGTACTATGTATATCCTTGCCCAAGTATATATATGCCTCTTTAGCAAATCCAGATGCCAGCTATTTTCCACCTGATTTTTATTAGTGTTGGCTTTGATCACTTTACTTTTATCATCTTTCTTTTTCAAAATATTAGAAACCTTTTTATATAAACTTCTCAACTGCAGCATTGTCAGTGAATTTAGCCTAAACAGATAACTGAATAATTAGATGTTACTTCTATTGTCTTTCTTTTTCGAATTATTAGAAACCTATTTTATATATAATTTTCATCTGCGGTACTGTCAGTGAATTTAACCAAAACAAATAACTGAATAATTAGATTCAGGGTCTGTACTTGAACAGCGATTGGGTGAACATAAGCTAATCCAATCATGAGATTCCCCATCGTCATCTTTCAACCTTAACTTTGACCAGAAAAAAAGTGGAAAAAAGAGGTTATATACAGATGAAGATTTCTAATAGAAGGTTTATGTTCAAAAAGGTGTGATCCGACCTCTAGCTTACTAAAATCTACGGTCGAATAGAGCTTTGTTTCACCAACGAAAATTGAAATAAATACGCTATATTTTATTAGAAAGAGCTTTTCTGCGCATTATTATTTATTTTTTTTTACATTTTCATTCTAATGAATAAGTCATACATATCCTATCCTAAAATTCCTGTATCTTTAACCCAACGCGAAACACCTTTTTAGGCTTTTCCATAGGGAATTCCTAACAACCCCCCCCCCCCAACAAGAACGACAACAGCAAATATAACAACAATAACGAAGTAGTTTGTTTTATTACTCCCCGAGTAAACGTAAGAACATTCAGTAACAATCCAAAGGAAGCAACAATGCAATCTCTCCTCCATTAAAAAAGGGTATACACTAAGACATACCATATCAGTGAAGACCAAATAACTGGGTATATATCAGAATTGTTATCCATGAATACGAAAGATATAAAAAAAAAACGGTAATAAAATAAAATATAAGTAAAGAGGGCCCTTGCCCATGCAGTATTGATGATCGATCTTCGTCTATCATTGATGACGCCACCAGAAACCGTATTGGCCATAACTCGAATATTGATAGAAGGACACCTATATGCAATAGGACCTGAACCCCGTTAACTTGGACTCGACTGTGACTTCTTAGTTGGTATGTCACTTGTACTGGACCCCGA
>NC_061108.1:136379467-136385616 GCF_015104395.2 Macrobrachium nipponense
TTCAATGTTCTTGTTCTTGATATTGTTTTCTCATTGTTGCTTAAACAATAAAAAAACAATAATTAGGAAAATAGAGAAGAACCTATATAAAATGAATGCAGCTGAGGCAGCAATTACTCTTAATAAACGTGTTAAAAAGAGGGTTTCTTCCAATCTATATTATTACTATTAATATTATTATTATTATTATTTATTATTATTATTATTATTAGAGGCTTCAACGTGTGCAGGAACAACAGTATTATTATTATTATTATTATTATTATTATTATTATTATTATTATTATTATTATTATTATATATGTCAGAGGCAGCAGTAGTATTACTAATACATTTTTTTTAAAAGAAGTTCTTTCCTGTCTCTCCCAAAATAGCAAGTTGTCCCGCGAAGGACCATGAGCGATGGCCTCCCTTTTCGAGGAGCAAAGCAAAACGCTTTCCCAGGAACGACTCCAAACTTTCTCATCAATCTTTCTCTCTGAAGTTTCTTCGACCTTTCCTCGGAAACTTTTTCTGGCCCTGAAACCTTCGGGGTCGTCGTTTCTGGCGTGACTGAATACGCTGTACTGGATTCAGTGTAATATTCTGTCTTTCGGCTTTGGTCTGTCCGTCCGCCACTTTTTCTGTCCGCCGTCAGATCTTAAAAATTACTGAGGCTAGAGGGCTGCAAATTGGTATGTTAAACATCCACCCTTCAATCATCAAACATACCAAATGGCAACCCTCTAGCCTCAGTAGATTTTTTTTTATTCAAGGTCAAAAATCCACTGAGGCTAGAGGGCTACAAATTGGTATGTTTGATGATTGGAGGGTGGATGATATACATACTAATTTCCAGCCCTCTAACCTCGGTAGATTTTGGGATCCGAGGGCTGACGGACAGACAAAGCCGGCACAATGAATAATTCTCTTGTCAGAAAACTGAGAATTATAATAAAGTATTAGATAAGCGAGTCTCTTGTCAATAATTTAGCATTGCTTTCTTATTGTTACAATTATTGCTGCTTTTGCCTTAGGAATTCTTCTCGTTATTGTAAGCAACTTTATCTATTTTCAATTAATAACCTATGGTTTAATGTATGCGCAGGTCATGTTAATCTTTTTGTTGACATAATGCTGAATACGTATATAGAATTTTAAATTTTCAATTGCAGTTTATAATATTTCATCAGAAACTAAATATAGGTCATATATCTTCCTTAACGTCAAAAAATTTTGTTATTCAAAATCAATCTAATTTTTGACAAGGTCTTGGTATAATCAAGAAATCATATTTTGTAGAATTTCTTCACAAATAAAAGAAAGGTTCCCCAACCTTGCTGTGTTAAAATGAATTATATATAGCATCAGACCTTGATAAATCGTTAATGTTAACGTTACTACCCCCCACCCCCCCCTTTTTTTTTTTTACTGTAGTTGGTTTGGAAAGAATTTCGTATTTTTTAAGAGCAGTTAAATGTCATAAAAGTTTACTAATGTTTCGCCGATATTGACTAAAGCATAAGATGACGTAAGCCGTGTTGTAGATAGAGTTCTGTTCATATGACTAGAAGTATTCTTCTCTCTCTCTCTCTCTCTCTCTCTCTCTCTCTCTCTCTCTCTCTCTCCAAGAAATTGCACGTCTTTCAGAGCTAAAAATTACCCCAGTAAACTTCTACGTATCGTTATCTTCCTAAAAATGCGTGGCCACCATTATTCTTCCTCTTGATATATGGATTGCAACATATTCTTGAGGGCTGTTTGTGTGTGTTATATATATATATATATATATATATATATATATATATATATATATATATATATATATATATATATATATATATATATATATATATATATATATATGGTGTCCATAAAGTCCCAGTACCACTCGGGCAATAAATACTTGAAATAGTACTGGGAGTTTATGGGCACCCTGTATATATATATATATATATATAACAATGGCATTACGTCATTTCAATGTGAATGTTGAAAAAAAAGGGAATTTTATTTTCTAAAACATATGATGCTGATAGAGAGAATGATGTTTTTAAGTAAATATCGACTTCTAGCTCGAATTTAACTGTATATTCCTGAAAGTGTATGGAAGAGTATTACGTCACTACGGTGAGGTTAGGTTTATATCGAATTCTAGTAAAAATGTAGCTGTGTATTCCTCAAAGTGAATTAAAGTATATCACGTCACTTTGGCGAAGTTAGGTTTATATCGACTTCTAGTTCAAATTTGCCTGTGTATTCCTCAAAGTGTATTGAAGTGTATTCCACGATGTAGCGGAGCATTAGATATGGATGATGTATAATACGTGAACATTACACCGTCTTCTCTAGTGGCGCAGATGTAACGTAAGTTAAAAAGAAAATCGAGCAGAGAAGGAGGAACTTGAAATGCCTTATATTAGATTGCTTCAACTCTCCCTTCTTTAGTTATCTGAAATCTCTGGTGGCGCGCAGCTATTACCGTTCGTCTCGATTCCTTTATTGCCTCTTGAAAATATTATCGCTTGGACTCATTCGAGTTCTCACAATGAATAGAACTTTTCTATCGTTCGATTTTATCAGACGAATACCAATGAAATTGACTTTTTGTTTTAGGCAACTTTGCAAATAAAAGTTACGGTTGTTGATGACCCGATTAATGTCTGGAAAATTGGGTATTTTATTAACTCTAAATAGTAATTAGCTAGGTAACATGATTTGCATTTTTATTTCTTCATCAAGTTAAACACAATGAACGACACATTCCTATTCAGTCAGAGAAATGGATCGAAGTAAAGCCCAGCGTAATTTTATTACCTCTGTGGCTCTTCTCATCTTTCACGTCTTACTACTTCTTCTCTCTCTCTCTCTCTCTCTCTCTCTCTCTCTCTAGGACTCATTTTCCCACCTACGTGCAGGATATATGTCAAGGTCATTCAACGTGTTAAATGTTGCTGTGAAATGTTGCGTATTATCCACAGCGTCGCTGCCTGACTCACATTTCGTAATGAGAACTTCAATAAAAGTCTTTGTCGTCTATTTCCTATTTCCTGTTTCCATATAGGAGGAGCGAGGGGCAGGCAGACAGACAGACAGACAGACTTAACGAATAAATATGACAAGTTGAAAGGCGAAAGCGCGCAAAATGGAGCGAGGACAATTATTACTCAGATGACATTTGGAAGTCATATTCCGAGAATCATTTTGTATGTGTGTGTGTGTGTGTGTGTGTGTGTGTGTGTGTTTGTGTGTGTGTCTCGTCTCGTCTCTACATCATCACCATCCTTTGTCGGTGGAAAGAGAATCATTCCTCATTGCTGGCCATTCTATGTCAGGGAAACGAGAATCATTCCTCATTGCTGGCCATCCTTTGTCAGGGAACAGAGAATCATTACTCATTGTTTGCCATCCTTTGTCAGGGAACAGAGAATCCTTCAACATTGCTAGCCATCCTTTGTTATGGGAACAGAGAATCCTTCCTCAATGTTGTCCATCCTTTGTCAGGGAGCAGAGAATCCTTCAAGATTGTTGGCCATCCTTTGTCAGGGAACAAAGAATCCTTCCTCTTCCTTTGTCAGGGAACAGAGAATTCTTCAGCATTGTTGGCCATCCTTTGTCAGGGAACAGAGAATCCTTCCTCCTTAATGGCCATCCTTTGTCAGGGAACAAAGAATCCTTCCTCATCCTTTGTCAGGGAACAGAGAATCATTCCTCGTGGTTGGCCATCCTTTGTCAGGTAACAGAGAATTCTTCAGCATTATTGGACATCCTTTGCCAGGAGATAGAGAATCCTTCCTCATGGTTGGGTTCTCGCCTCGAAGTCCTTTGACAAAGTGGTTCAATTAAAACTCATCCTGCGCTTGGCCCTTCCCAAAGGACAAGACCGACCTGCAGCAGAAATTCCTAATGAATTACGTGTCAGGAAAAAGCAGGTCACAGGAAAACAAAGTTGGGAAACTGGAGAAGAGTTAATGGAAGGTGATTTCATTGATAATTGAGGGCTGGATTTCAGTTTCCAGGAGGGAATTCATGATTTTTTAAAAAATAAGTCGACTGATTATGATCCAGTAAATTCAGGAATGGTGAGAACACTTGACTGGAATGAAACTGGAAAACAACGTTGGGGAATTGGAGAAGAGTTAATGGAAGGTGATTTCATTGATAATTGAGGCCTGGATTCCAGTTTCCAGGAAGGGATTCACGATTTTTAAAAAAATAAGTCGATTGATTATGATCCAGTAAATTCAGGAATGGTGAGAACATTTGACTAGAATAAAACATTTCAAGTTTACCACTTTCCTTTTTAAAGGACTATTTATTGATTAGCTGCCACTAATCCCCCATCCCCCCCCCCCCCCCCCGCCCCACCCCCCCCCCCCCCCCCCTGCGTTATCTACTCATGAGTAATCTTATTACAAGTCGAATAGACGTGATGAGAATAGTAAGTACTGGACGATTGTCACATCTTGAATTGCTTGATATAGAAAATGATATAGAATCCTTAAAAGCTCTCCTAGGGATGGCCCGAAGGATTGCATATTTTTTTACGTGGCTAGAAACACCTTGGTTACCTAGTAACGGGACCTACATCTTATTGTGTGATCCGAACCACATTATATCGAGAAATTCATTTCTAATCGCGAGAAACCTTACAGACAGGGCATATTTCATGGAATTTTTTTCGGGTATTTATACCTAATTCTTAAATACTTTTTTTTTTTTTTTTTATTTTAGACGTGGACTGATTATGAGGGAGGCAGATATGTTAATTTTTATGAAAACCAAAATTATATTATTGAGAATAATTTTTTTGTTGAGTCTCCGTGTCCATTGAAAGCTTAGACTTTAGTAATCTAAAGAATGAAACTTTAAATGAAAATGAGATTGTTTTAACTCCAATCATACTCTTGATATCCTACAACATGAACAAAGTCACGATGCATCCTTCCTGACCCATAGGATATTGAACAGGAAGGAATAGGCCCTTGAACAAGGAACTTCCCATCGCGACGACGAGCCTCCGGCGGGATGTCCTTGATAAAGAAAATCCTCCGGCGGGAGGTAGATTGAATTCAGAAGTTATTTGACCCCTTTCGAGGGGGGAAGGAGGGGAGGGGAGGGGAGAAGGGGGAGGGGGGTGATGTCTGAGTCAAAAAGGGAAAAGGATACAATAGAGAGTATGCAACGGAAAGGATATAGAAGCTGGAATACGATTTAGCGGAAATAAAGGTAGTGAAATACGTAGTATCGTCAAAGAAATTGAGAGAAACTTGAATTACAAGTAATGTTGAAAGTAAGGCTAATTTATAAGCAAAGGAAATGTGCGTTTATTTAGACACAGAATAAAATTCTCTTGTAATGAACTTAGATTTAACGGATATTAAGGCACTGAAATACGTAGGTATCGCTAAAGAAATAGAGAGAAATTTGAATTACAAATAATGTTGAAAGTAAAGATATTTATAAGCAAAGGAAATGTGTGTTTATTTAGACACAGAACAAATGTCTCGTATAATGAACTTAGATTTAACCGACATTAAGGCAATGAAATACGTAGTTATCGCCAAAGAAATAGAGAGCAACTTGAAATACAAATAATGCTGAAAGTAAGGTTAATTTTAAGCAAAGAAAAGATGTTATTTAGACACAAAAAAAAGTCTCGGATAAAGAAATTATACAAAAGAGAAAACAAACCTGAATATTTTACGTCATTGTTCTTTATACCGGGGTTTCAGGATACTTTTGTTGGCATTGAATAATATTTAAAGGAATTAACAAAGAGTTGAATTAAAATTTCACATACGTAAGCTTTCGTTGAAGTATAATTTAGATTTAAATCCGATTCAATAGTTTCGCTTTATTATTTAGCTTCTTTATTCGAGAATGAAGCAAAAATGATACCATCTGAGAATTCTTTTTAAATCGCTAAAACGTACAAATATTGAATCGAGTCGGTTTAAATATCAACCGTGAAATTTAATTTTTGTTACGATGCAGATTTCGGCGACGGGTCAGGATTAACGTCTTGGAAGGTTAAAATTAATATTGACAAGACGACCTCGAAGGGCAATTGTCGTCATCACACACGATGATGGTGGTCTGTCTCACGAAAGCAAGAGAAGTAAAAACTTCACGGAATCAGGAGATATTACTGCATTGATCGTGACTGT
>NC_061108.1:136386116-136415640 GCF_015104395.2 Macrobrachium nipponense
TGTGTGTGTTTTATTTATTTATTTATTATTATTACTATTATTATTTATTATTATTATTATTATTTTATTATTATTATTATTATTATTATTATTATTATTATTATTATTATATTCTAAAGGGTCCACAATAATACAAAGTGTTAAGATACCGTGTATAATTTTTAAGACTTTTTACAAAAGCTTTTGAACCCTTCCCTAAAGATGAACCCAGGGAAGGGTTCGAAAGCTTTTTGTAAGTCTTAATACACGGTCTCTTAACACTTTGTATTATTATGGACCCTTTAGAACATAATATTTACTCTCACGATAGAGAGTTTTTCCCTATTATTATTATTATTATTATTATTATTATTATTATTATTATTATTATTATTATTATTATTATTATTATTATTATTATTATTATTATCATTTTGCTGTCGCGGTATTAACAGTCTTTCGACGATTCATAGAATAATTTCTTGTTACTGCTTAAACTTAATGTGGAAATTATTGGAATCTAGGTTTCTTGCGGAAATAAATGGTGAATCATGATAAATTCTCATATATGATTTAATAAATTTACCCATAAAGCAATTAGCTCTCATGATACGAGGCATCTTTGCGAAATAAATGACGAATAATTATAAGCTTTCATATAAGTTAAGAAGGTTGGACATGAAGCTATTGGCTGTCTTGATACAAGGCGTCATCTATGGAGAGTCAATTAAATATCACCATTGGTCAGATTTTTCCTATTTTTTTTCTATTTGTCTTTGTTGTTTTCGTAATAGCTCGTGATGCTAAAGTGAAAACTGGAATCAGAATGAAAAAAAAAGCAAAAAATACTTCCGTTCTCCGTGTTTTTTTCAGTATTTTTAACAGATAGACACAAGTGGCCGCGAGTTCGATTCTCGGGCATTCCACTGAGGGGTTAGAGATATGTAGTCCTGGTGATAGAAGTTCACTCTCGACGTGGTTCGGAAGTCATGTAAAGCAGTTGGTTCCGTTGCTGAATAACCATACTGGTTCCATGCAACGTAAAAACACCATACAAACAAGCAAGTCACAGATTTTTCTGATGCCAAAACCATTGATTTTTTCTGTTGCTTCTTTGACTTTATTCAATTGTAAGATAAAAACTTCAGCCACCAACGTTACCTCTAGGGTAAGGACTTACCTGATAGAAGCGGCCCGCTTAATGGATCTCATTGAAATGTAAATGTGATTTATTAAATATTCACTCTCATAAATTCTGTACAATGCTCCGGATTCCAGTATATTGCCATACTTGTAATCGTATTGCGAGATGCTACCCTGAATTGGATGAGATTGCATGATTGCACGGATTCGTGCATCAAAAATGCTTTTAGTGATAGCTGTGGACGATCGGTGGATTGATTGCATAATTGTCGTTTTTTTTAGCCATGCTTAAGTAAATCATGATATATTTTATTTTCGATTTTTTTTTTTTTTTTTTTTTTTTTTTTTTTTTTTTTACAGGTGGTTTTTTTTCGAGATCAGCATTGCTTTGAAAAGGTCACTTTTATATGATTACTTTGCTTTATAGAATGTGAACGGAATGCTTTTTGTATATTTGATTATTATTATTATTATTATTATTATTATTATTATTATTATTATTATTATTATTATTATTATTATTATTATTACGAGTTTGATGGCCCTGCGCTGGAACCGGTCTGATCCCGTCCACCAGTAGTGAGAGAGAGAGAGAGAGAGAGAGAGAGAGAGAGAGAGAGAGAGAGAGAGAGAGAATGTTCTACCTGTTGTGTTGAGAGTTAAACACTTTGGAATTCGAGAGAGAGAGAGAGAGAGAGAGAGAGAGAGAGAGAGAGAGAATGTTCTACCAGATGTGTTGAGTAAAACACATCGTAATGAGAGAGAGAGAGAGAGAGAAAGAGAGAGAGAGAGAGAGAGAGAGAATGTTCTACCAGATTTGTTGAGAGTTAAACACACCGGAATTCGAGAGAGAGAGAGAGAGAGAGAGAGACTCTGTACATTTGAGATTCATCGACCAGGCTTACCAACCACGTCAGTGGCTCTGAGGACGCGACCATCACCCCCTTGTGGGGGTGGGGGGTAAGGTTTCCCCTACTGGTGACGACGTGTGATGGGGAATGAAAGGATTCTTTCATGGAGTATATATTATAAGTTTTTTCCAACTTAAAGAAATAAAAGAAATACAAAGTACAACCAAAGAAATAAGTAAGAAAGAAAACTGAGTGTAGCAGAAGGTGAGAATAAAATTCGACTTGGAAAGGAGCTTATAAGATTAAGAGAACGTCAGTATATTTTGTCATTGTTATTATATAACTTCCACTTTACGTCGGTTTTATCCTCAGTTTTCGCTCAATTCATTATTCTTTGAACGTTTTCCGTATTTCACTGTTTTATCTTTATCCATCTTATTTACTTCTACATGCTTAGAATACACTAATTTAACTCTACTCTCAATGTTCCTTGTATTTTTATCAGTTTCATTTTACAATATTCCATCCTCAATCATCACAGAATTCTTTTCTCTTTGGACGTTATTTACATTTCAGTATTTTACATTTTTCCAGCATGATTATACTCGTGGCATAATCATAGATCAATAATTTATTTCCAATGAGCAAGATTTTCGTGATCCCTTTAAATTTTGAATAATTTTAATTTGATGTTTATTTGCTTCTGCCCTTTTTGCGTTTTTTTTATAATTTTTGAGTCGCTTTCATGATCACTTGTTTGTCATTTAGTGTTTGAGCTTTCGTATCTAATCGAAACAGTAATGGCTGGTAATGAAGAAAGTATTAAAAAGCTTTACTATTAATTACAGGGAATAAAACCTCACTGTAATTTTTAAAATACCAAATTTTGTACTAAAAGTTAAAATTAACCGGAAATAGGAAATGATTGCAATTCGAAAGCATCAAATTACGCTAATTCTCTTTCCGTAATAATTTTTAGTAAAATATCTTAATAATTTCAAATGGCTTTAATTTTTCATTCCCTCTAAATATTAGTAAAAAAAAATTGATACTTTCGAATTGCACTCATTTTATATTTCCGGTAAATTTAAATTTCTATTTAAAAATTTGTTCATTCTCAAATTACACTGAGGTTCTAATCCCTGCAACTATAAGTAAAGCATTGTAGTCATTTCTTCCTTACCAGCCCATCACCGTTTCGATCACTTCACATCATTTATGGAAGCAGTCTTGCGTATCATTATCCACTTACATTTTCTTTTTTTCGTGCAAAATATGATTGAATTTCGCCCAATTCAATTATTCCTTACCTTCCACTTCTAGTAATAATATTATTCCCTTTTATGCATTCATGCGTCTCATTATATTCGCTTTTATGCATTCATAGAATCTCATTATATTTTTCCATTGTGCCACTTTCATCTCCCATTTGCTGAATATATACGTATAGAAATCATGCGTTTGATTGCTTTTGAAATATCCACCCTCTTCTCTTCATAATTTACTACCCACTCCTATTTCATTATGTCTCATTTCTCCTCTGATCTTATCCGTTTCCTTCCCCAATTTGTAATTAGTTTATGCGTTGCTCCTCTTTCCTCCTTTCTGCCTTTATGCATTTAATCACGGTTTCGTTCGCTCTTCCCTTCCGTTCATGTTCTTCCTTTATTAATTTCTGCAGTGTGTTTTTTTAAGATGGTTTTAAAAGGTGGTTACAAGTCTCTTTGACGATACCATCAGGGCAGTGGGTCAGGCAATTTTACAGGCAATTAAAATTAAGGAGAAAGTTCATTAAAATCTATGTAAAGAATTACATCAATGCACAACGTATAAACACACACGCATACACACACAACACACCACACACATATATATCATATATATATATATATATATATATATATATATATATATATAATAGTATATATATATATATATATATATATACACACACACATATATATATATATATATATCTATATATATATAATATATATATATATGTATATCTATGTATATATATATATATATACATTTATATCTATATCTATGTGTATACTATATATAGTATATATGATATATATATAATATATATATATATATATATATGTATAGTTATATATATCTATATATACACTATATATATATAGGGTATTACTATATGGTATATATAATATATCTAATATATATCTATATATATATATATATTATATATATGTGTGTGTGTGTGTGTGTATATATATATATATAGATATATATATATATATATATACTATATATATATATATATATATACTATACATATGTACGTATATGAGATGAGATTCTATAGTTAAGTTCTTAACTTCCCAGCTCATTTTTCGGATATATTTGCCACTACAAGCCTTGGATTCAGGGAAAGAATAGAAAATAAATTAATTAAAGAAAGTTGTGTCATGCGTGTGATTATTAGAAACAAACTCATTTAAGATTACTCCCGCTGTTGCAGGAAAGAGTGGAATTCAATATGACAATTCAATATCAATAACAGTTATACAATAATTGCAAGTAAACTGATTGAATCAGGGGATCCCTTGCCATATTTTCAATCAAAATCATCAGATTTAATAGATGTGAAAAGAAGATCCTTTTGAGGATGCCATGCTGGTCTTCCCCCCTCTCTCTCTCTCTCTCTTTCTCTCTCTCTCTCTCTCTCTCTCTCTCTCTCTCTCTCTCGTTCGGTGCCTATGATTACTCTTCAAGCCTATATTGGCTTCGATTTCTACACTATCTCGTTTTATTCAAAGCGCAGAATATGTCTACTGTTTACCACTGATAAATGTCTCTTATCGTCTAAAAACATATGTTTTGCTTTAATAAAATACGGATTGCGCCTTCGGTGTTAGAAAAAGTATAAGACGAAATGCTTTGAAAATTAGCTCATCTCTATTTTTAACGTTTGAATTACTGACATAATAAGTTATCCATCACGCAGTAAAGGGAATTGATTTGACAGCTCCTGTCATAATTAGCTCAAGAGGTAGGTTTATTTTTCATTTAGAAAATTGAAAATCCAAAACTAATTCTGTCTTGTGCAGAGCTTATAAGAGAAAAGAACATTCTTGCTCTAGGCCGTGAGTAATTGAAAGATTTCTCAAATATAACGCGCTGTACGCGTATCGTAAAACGTCAAAAGAATTCTTACGCTCAAGTTTTCTTGCTCCTAAAAAAGTTCTGAACTTCCAACAAGGATCATGAAGTTTATAAGGGAGCAACTTCAGCCGTAGTTCGAATAGCTTAATTTTAAAATCCGGTCTGAGGACGGCAAGAAATAGCTCGGGTGCGGAAAGATGATGAAAGTCGAGATGACAGATTTTTGACAGTTCGCTAGAGGTTATGTTTCCGTTCGGTTAATTTATAAATACTATTACAATTCTCTCTCTCTCTCTCTCTCTCTCTCTCTCTCTCTCTCTCTCTCTCTCTCTCTCTCTCTCTCTCATATCACTTTTATTTGGACAATTTTTCTCAACTGTGTGGAAGAGTTTAAAAGAAAACTAGACAAAATCATTAGGACGCTGATTGAACAGTATAACCCGCTCCTAGAGATAATTGAGCACACGATGTCTCCTCGGATGGACTTTACGAGTCTTTGAGACATCCTAATCCTTGTGACTCCTTGTAACTCAATACTAATTCCATCTGAAAGATGCAGAATAGGACGGAAGATTGCTTGCAGTTTGCCGTACCTAATTTTAACTCATACGAAACCCTTGATTGGGGAGTGCTATTACAATTCTCTCTCTTCTCTCTCTCTCTCTCTCTCTTTCTCTCTCGCTCTCTCTCTCTCTATCTCTCTTTATTTGAGAAACTTTTCTCAACATGAATTTCATCTGATTTATAGAACTGTCATGGCTACCAATTGAATTAATGGAAAATTCTTTCACGAAATATTAATACACTTTTTAATTTCGTGAAAAGTCGATGGGAATAATGTTTTGTTGAGCTAATGTAAAGCGCATTATTATAATAATTATTTTTATTGTATTACTGTTGATATTTGTAGTTCTGGAAGACTATTTAAGAGGATTCATTAATAGTTTGGAGAATTCTTTAATTTATCAAATAAATCTTATTTTTCAGTAGGTCATTTTCCCAAAAGGCGGAGACCTCATTTCCTGCAACATTCATCTTCCTGCTGAATTATAAGTATCACTTTCACGTATCTTCATGATCAGGGATTCAGGACTCTGATAATACATTAACACAAGAAAATAATTGCGGTTTCTTATTAATTTTTCTGTATTTTTTACACCATTCTCACTCTAGATCATCGCTTACTCGGGGAGTAAGCCACAAACCACTTTCTTGTTATCGTTGTTGTCATTGTTGTTCTTGTTGGGGCGTTAGGAAAGGTCTATGGAAAAGCCTAAAAAGGTCTGAAAAAGGTATTTTGTGTTTAGTTAAAGATAAAGGAATTTTAGTATAGGATATTTATTATTTATTTATTAGAATGAAAATGAAAAAAAATAATTAATATGCAAGTTAAATAGTACAGAATAATTATTTCTAATGAAATATAGCGTATTTATTTTAATTTCCGTTGGTGAAACAAGGTTATAGTTATTTGACTGTAGATTTTAGCATACTCCACGAGTAAGCTGGGAGTTGGAACACGCCTTGTTTAATGATACACCAAAGAAACATCGTCATGTATATCTTTAAATTGACGGCATCCTCCAGAAACAATAAGCAGCGACTATCATACTATGCCTTCAGCAAGACGTTCACAATCCAATCCATCCTCTGAACTACTGAGTCAGCTGTTATCAAAATAAAAAGAAAAAAATGCTTTTGCGAACTCTGTAATCCTCGACATGTCGGCCTATCTAGATGGATCATTTTGGAAGAGGCAGAGGTGCCCTCGTATTTCATCAGCGCCGGGCCTAATTCTTCATTTCCATAGGCCTAACCTGACTACTCCCGAAGCGCGTTCGAGCGTCTAATGTAATGTATACGGTGAGTACATATTTGCCTAAGCATATATGGGATTATATTTTGTCAATTTTTTTCTCGTATTTTTTTTTTCTTTTAAGGCGCGGTGGGGGTTTTTGTGGGGTGGGGGGGCCGCTTCAACAACTCAATAACTTCAAAGTTACACTCAGGTTATACTTAGAGACAATTTTATCCTTCCCCATCATTATACTTCGCGTTGTTAAGTAAATCTTAGGCAGTAACTGATATATCTTTCATGCTGGACGAAGATAATATATACTGAACATGCATACATTATTAGTGAAATTTAAAATTCGTGCAAAAAGGAATCGGAAATCATATGAATTGAAATATTCACAGATATGGGTAACCATATCTGCTTTAAAAGTATCTAATGAATAACCCTATTGTTGGATAGGAATTTCTTTATTGGTCTAGCTAGCCACTACATAATATGATGCTATCAATGATAGCATTACCAGTGTTATATACCTTCTAGTAATGAAAAGTGAAATGTACCCATGTGCCTTTGAAACACACTTACGTTTATTCTTATCTGAACGAAGTAGGCTAATTAAGATTAATATTTGTATTTCAGAGTAATTACTTCCTCGTTGGACGAGTGGTTAACGTACTCGCCTACCTATTCGGCAGTACAGAGTTCGATTCCCCGCTCTGGCAACGTGGAATCAGAGGAATTTATTGCTGGTGAATAGAAACTCATTTCTATATATAATGTGGTTCGGATCCCTCAGTAAGCTGTAGGTCCCGTTGCTGGGTAACCTGTTGGTTCCTAGGTACGTAAAATATCTAAAATCCTTCGGGCCAGCCCTAGGAGAGCTGTTAATCAGCTCCTCAGTGGTCTGGTCAAACTAAGATATACTATATTGTTTCAGAGTCATTTTCCCAAAAATGTTGTTCATTGAATCATTTATGTTTCAAAATATCCTTTACGCGTGATTAGATCGAACCTGTTCTTTTCTGCTCTTTGTTCTTTTGTTCATTAATGAACCTGAACAGACTGCTAAAGATACGAGAAGAGTGAAAGGTTAAACATTCATCTGTCCCACTCCTTCTGTATCACGAAATTCATCATCATTATTATTATCATTATTATGATTATTATTATTATTATTATTATTATTATTATTATTATTATTATTATTATTATTATTATTATTATTATTTTATTACTAGCAAACTTACCCATCTACGATGGGTGATAAAATACGGGTGCAGAAGTGAAAAATTTATATGTACTATTTGTTCAGCAATATTAAGATAAGGGCGATTACACAAATAGCCTCTCTCTCTCTCTCTCTCTCTCTCTCTCTCTCTCTCTCTCTCTCTCTCTCTCTCTCTTAAAGTAAGTGAAGAG
Source organism: Macrobrachium nipponense (assembly GCF_015104395.2). Classification (NCBI taxonomy): domain Eukaryota; kingdom Metazoa; phylum Arthropoda; class Malacostraca; order Decapoda; family Palaemonidae; genus Macrobrachium; species Macrobrachium nipponense. The sequence continues at coordinate 136,394,439 of NC_061108.1, forward strand.
ACGATCAATGAATGTAAAGAAGTTCGTATTCATTATTGTTTACCCTCTTTTAATGATTCTCTCTCTCTCTCTCTCTCTCTCTCTCTCTCTCTCTCTCTCTCTCAATGTAAGTCATTAACGAAGACGGTGATGGGATTATCGGATTACTTAGCTCTCAAATCACAAATTATCTCCTCTCTCTTTCTCTCTCTCATTTTTCGATAGCAAGATAAAATTATAAAATTGTAGTGCATTAATGTCGTTAAATGGCTCTCTCTCTCTCTCTCTCTCTCTCTCTCTCTCTCTCTCTCGTAGTAGCCATCTCGCTTGGTGAGACGTTCCCGTGAGCAGTTTGATTAATCAACAGATATCACAAGTTTAACTTACGTCTAGAATTTGAGAAATATCTAGAAGTGTTCGTGAATTATCGGTGATAAGATTAGTGTGAAAATAGTAGGATAAAGCATCTAATAAGTTAGTTTATCAAGTGAAATACTGTAAATCAGTAAGAGATGGCAGTAAGTTCCAACTGTGGCAATAAATGGTAAAATTTAGCTTGTTTGGCAGATTCGCAATTCGATGAGGTAGCAGGAAGGGAACTGGCATTTCTCATCTATGAGATCAGCAACAGCCTTAACCAAAAAGATACAAAAGAATTCATAGATATACTAAAAAGATATAATCCTTCAAACTGGAACAAATCAACAGAAAACATCTTGAAAATAATTGAAGAAGTTCCAAATAAAATCCAAGTGGTCAAGAGACTCATAAAGAAAATATACATAAACCAAACATATTCCGACAAAGAAATGAATAAGGTGAACATTGTGAATATCCATAATTGATGCATTAGGAAAAAGAATGCAAAGCATACAAACTGTGTAAGGTGTGGTATAGCATAGTTAATCCACAAAACCTGATCAGAAAATGTTCTGCATGCAACATTCCGACACATCCACAATGTGCTGAGGTAATGCAAGATATGAGAAAAGATACCAGAATATTTTGCTCAACATGTCTATCATGGATAGACAATGTTATTAAATCAAGATTGAATGTACAAATAGTTGAGGATGAAGAAGAAGAGGAAGAGGAAGAAGAAGAAGAGGAAAACAGAAGAGAAGTAAACATAACTGAAATGACAGAAAAAAATAAGGAAATCAAAGACCAAGATAAAAGTATGGATGCAGAGATACTCATTGATACTACATATGAGGCAATAAAACAGCATACTTACGAAGAAATAAATTACGATATGACAACACAAAAGAAAATCCCGAAGAGGCTCTACCCAGATCTACACAATGACGGGAAAGAGGAAAAAATAAACAAAAAAGACAAAGTCTGCAACCTTTTGAAAAGAGGGAATTGCAGATTTGGAGAAAGATGTTACTACAAACATCGTAAGGTATGTCACAATTATTAAATATATGGTAAATGTGCATACCTAGACGGCTATGAGGATGATTGCAGAGATCTACATCCCAAAATATGCAAAAACCTAAAAGAAGGAAAAGGATGTAAGTTCGACAAAAAATGTAAATATATGCACCCTGTAGCCATGAATCAAAATCAAATAAATAATCAATCAAGTAATAAAATCCAAAATAAGAAAGAAACAAATAAAGAGAGGAATAAAGAATATCAGGTAAAAAAAAAAACCAAGCCATCAACGCGATATGCAGTGATGTCAGCAAAAAATTTCAAAGCCTCAGCTCCAAGATACAACTCAAGAGATAAGAACTGTATTTATGACGCAAGAGGATATTGCAGATACGGAGAAAATTGCAGATTCAGACACAAAATGAATAATTATGATGAAGGAAGATCAAATAATATGGAAAAGTTGGATTTTTTAATGTAAGAATTTCTGGAAATGAAAAAAAGAACAACATACCAGAACAGGAAACAGACATGGGAAAATCCTTATTATTACCCATATTAAATGAAGGAGAAAACACAAACCATCATAGTGATGAATGCGAGTAACTCAAAAAGAAAAATAGAGTACTTAGAAGAACTAACCCAAATTGTAAAGAAAATAGATATAATGAATATAAGTGAAACCTGGTATTCCCAAGAGACTGGGAATGATGATCAAATAAAAGGGTTCCAAACTTATAGATCAGATAGAAAAAATAGGAATCAAGGGGGAACCGCAATATATGGGAAAGACAAAAAAACAAGGAAAAATATATGAGAAATATAGGAACTCAGAATGAGAACTAACAGCGGTAGAATTTGAATCTGAAAAATTAATGAACATAGTAATATATAGACCTCCTAATACCAAAGAGTTTGACTTAACCCTCTTACGCCGAAGCGGTAAAAAAAAAATTGTCTTCCGTGTGCCGGAGGTGTTTCAGAGTAAGCGGAAAAATTTTTTTTTTCAAAAAATCACAGCACGCTTAGTTTTCAAGATTAAGAGATCGATTTTGACTCCTTTTTTCGTCATTGCCTGAAGTTTAGTATGCAACCATCAAAAATGAAAAAAATTATCATTATCATATATAAATAATGCGATATATTATCACAAAATAATGCATGAATTCGTAACGTTCGGATGTAAACAAATATTTTTTTCCAAAAATTCACCATAAATCTAAATATTGTCCTAGAGACTTCCAATTTCTTTCAAAATGAAGACATATTATTGAATATTACTATACTGTAAGAGTATTAGCTTACAATTGCAGTTTTCGACCATATCTGACGAGTTAAAGTTGACCGAATGTCGAATTTTTTTATATATTATATATTTTTATATGCAATATTTCGGAAATAAGAAAAGCTACAACCTTCGAATATTTTTCGTTTTATTTTACATGAAATTGCGCACATTTTCATATATAAAACTCTATGAAATGCCTAATATGAAACGGAGCAAATATTCCGAGAATGGTACATACGCATTTCGGAGGTTTGTGGCGGAGAATCCGCGCGCCGAGGGAAGGAAAGATTTTTTTTTAAATCACATAAATTTTGCTAAATATTTTGCTAAGAGACAACCTTCGAATTTGTTTCAAATTAAGATAAAGATGACTGAATTTACTAGACGGTAAAGAGTTTTAGCTTACAATTTTTTTTTTTTTGCGTTTTCGACCATTTCGGTAGAGTCAAGGTTGACGAACGTGGTTTTTTTTCTATTTATCGTGATTTATATGCAAATATTTCAAAAAATGAGTATGCTCAACCTTCAATTATATTTTTTTTTTGTATTCTACATGAAAATTGCGCAAATTTTCATATATAAAAACTTTATGTAACGGCTAATTTAAAATAGTGCAAACATTACCGCGGATCGCAGTATGATTTTTTTTTCGAAGAGTTACCGCGCGGACGTAAAGAAAATGTTATTTTTTTCATAAATTCACCATAAATCGAAATATTGTGCTAGAGACTTACAATTTGTTGCAAATGAGGTAAATGCTTGAATATTACTAAATATATAAACGTTTTAGCTTACCTTGCGTTTTTGACCATTTTGGTAGAGTCAAATTTGACCGAGGTTTTGAAATTTTGGCAATTATCGTTTATTTTATATGAAATATCTCAAAAACTGATAAAGGTACAACCATGGGTTGTTTTTAGTTGTATTGCGCATGAAATTGCGCACAATTTCCATATGTAAACTTTATATAACGGCTATTTTAAATGGTGCAAACCATTACCACAATCGCATGTATGATTTTTTTTTCGGAAGAGTTACCCCTGCGCGGACGTAAGGAAAAGGTTTTTTTTTTTCATAAAATTCACCATAAATCGAAATATTGTGCTAGAGACCTTCCAATTAGTTGCAAAATTAGGTAAATGATTGAATATTACTAAATAAAGGAGTTTTTAGCTTACAATTGCGTTTTTCGACATTTCGGTAGAGTCAAATTTGACCAAGGTTGAAATTTTGGCAATTATCATTATTTAGGTGAAAATATCTCAAAAGTTCGGATAAAAGCTAAAATCATGAGTATTTTATTGTTGAATTTAAGTAAAATTCGCACATTTCATATATAATACTTCATGTAAAGGCTAATTTACAATGGTACAAAAATTATGTCAAAGTGACGAAATGATTTCCGAGATGTGTCACAGATACTTTTTAGTGCCGCAAGAAAGAAAATTCGCGCTTGCGCGCCTGCGTCCCAACGATTGTAACAAAACACACCTTGATCCGTGAACTCCCAGCATCCCCCAAGGCGCGTGATTCAAAAGTTTTAGGCTGGTAGGCCTATAAGTATTTTTTTTCCGCGAATTTCAAAAAAAACTTTGTAAGTCGACGTAAAATACGTCAGTCGGCGTAAGAGGTTAATATAGAAAAATTGGATGATATATGTAGAAATCCAAGGACTGGAATATTGTCCTATCTGGAGACTTCAACTTCCTTTCGTAGATGGAAAGAACGAATAGATTTAGATATGCTACTAGAATACAACATTCACAATAAATCACTGCCAACAAGAAGGAAGGAAAATACTTTAGACCTAGTATTTGTGAACGAGATGAATCATATTAAAGAAATAATAGTTTTATAATGCGAGTATTTCAGACCATAATGTCATAGAACATTAACAGTCCATTCCAAAGCAAGTGAAAACAGAGATAAGCAAGAAAATGAAAAAAGTGGGAAGGATATGGAAAATACAACTTCTACAGTAAAAATATAAAATGGTCAGAAATAAAATGAAGAATTAAATAAAGATTCTGGGAACAACATTTCGTAGCGATGACCATAAGGGTGAATACGGAGATATTATATAAAATATTAGAGAAAATAGTGGATAAATATATACCGAAGAAGAAAGTAACATCAGTCATGCATACCAAGAGACAGAAGGATCTTGTTCCAAGAAAATCAGAAAGTGGAAAAAAGGTCTTACAAAAGAAAAAAATGCATGGAAAGTTATAGACTAAAAATTAAAATAGAAATTCAGAACAAAAGATTATACATCAAAGAAAATGAAAAAAAATAAAAACGGAACTTGGAAGAAAAACCCCTAGTAATATCAAGCAAAACCCAAACTATTATACTCATACGCAAAAAAGATGAATAAAAGAATAGATAGGCCTCTAAGATTGAAGGGGATTAACGAATGAAAAAGAATTTGCAACATATGGCAGAACGATATAGAGAGAATTTCACCCCTAGAATAGATATGAGATAATGATATAGAAGTAAGGGGACGAAAATAAGTGAATATTTAGCTGACATAGATATTAATGAAGCTGATATTGTGCAGGATATTAATGAAATTAAAAATGGAGCTGCAGGAGGGCCTGATGGAGTTCCTGCTATTTTGTTAAAGAAAGTAGTTCTTTCTATCGCAAAGCCACTTGCAAATATTATTAAGCAACGTGTAGATACAGGCAAGATTATGATGAGCAAAAAATTGGCATATATTACCCCATACTTTCAAAAGTGGATCACACCGAGGCAAGTAATTATAAGGCCTGTGAGTCTAACATCACATATTATGAAAGTATGAAATGTTAATGAATGAAAAAAATATTATGAAACATTTAATAAAAAAAATAATCTGTGAGAACATATACAAAAATATGAAAAAGCGGAAATGAAAACAGAATGTGGTTTTCTAGACTTTGCAAAAGATTTTTTGACAAGGTAGACCATAATATATTAAGCGAAGAAAACTTAGTAACTAATAGTGGTAAAGGTAGTAGGAAGATGGTTAAAAGAATTTTTACACAACAGAAAAAACAGATAGTTATTTCAAAAACGTGAGGAAAATCAGATGAAGCTAAGGTAATTTCCGGTGTGGCCACAAGGTACGGTATAGCTGCATTACTGTTTGTTATTATGATTGCAAGACATAGACAGTAATGTTAAGGACTCGGTAGTGATAGTTTCGCCGATGACACAAGAATAAGTAGAGATTACTTTGTGATGAAAATAGGAACGAAACTACAAAGAGACCTTAAGAAGTATATGATTGGGCAGAGGTAAATATAGGATGGTATTTACTCTGATAAATTTGAATCAATAAAAACTATGGAGACAGAGAAGGTAAAGCTATATGCAGAGGGGACCTAATAATGAGACAATCACAAATAAGGCCGCAGTTAAAGACCTTGGTATGATGATGAATAGGAACAATGTTATGCAACGATCAAATAGCAATTCTTTATCGGCATGTAAAGCAAAACTGGGAATGTTGTACGGCAATTCAAACAATAAAAGCTGAACACTTGATTATGCTTTATAAAACATATGTTTCGTAGTCCATTGAATATTGCCATATGATATGGTACCCCACACATCAAAAGGATATTGCACAAGATAGAGAGTGTACAGAAGGTCCTTTAAAAGCTAGAATAGAAAAGAGTTAAGGACCTTGACTACTGGGAAAGACTATAATCCTTAAAATTATATAGTCTAGAAAGGAGAAAGAGAACGCTACATGATAATTCAGGCATGGGGACAGATAGAAGGAATAGCTGAAAAACATCATGGAGGCTAAAAAATATCAGAAAGAGCAAGCAGAGGTAGATTAATAGTGCCCAAAACTAGCCATTGAAAAAATAAGGAAAGCACACAGGACATTGATCACTACGCACCAGCATCGATAATGCAAGCGTCTATTCAATGCGTTTGCCAGCTCATGAGGAATATAACAGGATTGAGCGAGATGTGTTTATGAATAAGCTCGACAAAATATCTAAACTGCATCCCAGACCATCCAAGATTGGAAGAATGCAAAATATACGGAAGATGTAACTAGCAACTCTCTGGTAGACATTTAGAGGTGCCTCACATGAGGGACCTGGGCAACCCGAACAAGATGTAAGGTCTGTAAGGTAAGGTCTCTTGTCAGTGACTTTCATTTAACGGAACAGGGATCTTGATTGGTTCGTTTCTTTGTCAATTACTTTGCACAGTGATACGAATAATAAAGTATCTTTCTTTTATTATGTTACTGCAAAGACGCAAACTTGTATGTCAGTGCGTTATGGCTATGATAAATGCTCTTATATTCTGTGTCTTCCAAAAAAAGAGTAGAAAAGTAAAAGAACTTGTCATTTTCCTTTTTATTATGTCCATTGGCAGGATCGAAATTCCGAAGCAACATTACCGGGAAGTACTTCTTCTTTACGTTATTTTGTGTACTGGTCAGTCCCGATGGATTTAAGTTATTCAAAAATCTTTTTTTGCGGATATTGATGATAATTTTCATCTTCTATTGTGTCCGAGCTGAAATATTTGCGGAACTTTTCCGGGGAAGTTGTACAGAAATTATGTATGAAAACTGTAAAATAACTAAGTCTACGGGAATAACCAGCCTCGTTTCACGGCCAAAAACAGCTCCGTTTCAGGAATCCCTTCTCAACACCCACCCCCTACAAAGGAGGGGGTTAGGTTGGATGAAACCCCATTACAAACCATCTTAGGGGTCCCCACTATAACCCTGCCCAGTTTCAATGCCCATCTGACCAGCCGTTTTGACCGTGATTGAATGACAGACAGATCAGACAGACAGGACAAGACAGAACATTATGCCCATTATAGTAGGATTATTATTATTATTATTATTATTATTTTATTATTATTATTATTATTATTTTAGTATTTGTTGAAAGCCATTCGTATGAGACAAGCCCACCACATGTGCCACCTGACTCAAAATTCAAGCTTCCAAAGAATATGGCGTTCATTTGAAATAACTAACAGAAGGTAAAAGGAAATACAGAAAAGAACAGACCCCAGTGAATTTACGAAATTAATAGGATAAATAGATAAAATCGTAAATAAATCATTAAAACAAGCTACTCTGTTACCAAAGAACACTGCAAATCCAGAGGAAGAAATCTATTTACCGTCTTGGTCTCGCGTCCAACCACTTTGAACTGACAGTTGCGTTCATTAGGTTTTGCCGTTGAACAAAGAGAAACGTTATGTAAATATTCAAGGGGTGATATTTTGCACCAGTTAATTAAACCGGTCTCTGCTGAGACGTCAGGCGCAGACGGAGAGAGAGAGAGAGAGAGAGAGACCTTTTACCTTACCTTACAGACCTTACATCTTGTTCGGGTTGACCCCAGGTCCCTCAGTGTGAGGCACCTCTATGTCTACCAGAGAGTTGCTAGTACATCTTCCGGTATATTTTGCCAATCTTCCAATCTTGGATGGTCTGGATGCAGTTTAGATATTTGTCGAGCTTATTCTTCAAACACATCTACGCTCACTCCTGATATATTCCTCAGATGAGCTGGCCAACGCATTGATAGACGCTGCATTATCGATGCTGGTGCGTAGTGGATTAATGTCCTGTGTGCTTTCCTTTTTTTTATTTTTCCTGGTATAAGTTTTGGGCACTATTAATCTACCTCTGCTTGCTCTTTCTGATATTTTTAGTTCCATGATATTTTCTGCTAGTCCTTCTATCTGTTTCCATGCCTGGAATTATCAGTAGCGTTCTCTTCCCCTTTCTAGACTATATAATTTTAGAATTGTATCCTTTCCCAGTAGTCTAGGTCCTTAACTTCTTCTATTCTAGCGTAAGGACCCTTTGTACACTCTCTATTTGTGCAATCCTTTTGATATGTGGTACCATATCATATTGCAATATTCAAGTGGACTACGAACATATGTTTTATAAAGCATAATCATGTGTTCAGCTTTTCTTGTTTGAGTGCCGTAACAACATTCCCATTTTTGCTTTACATTTTGCCAACAGGTTGCTATTTGATCATTGCATAACATGTTCCTATTCATCATCACACCAAGGTCTTTAAACTGCTTCCTTATTGTGATGGGTCTCATTATTAGGTCCACCTTATATCATATAGCTTTCTTTCTCTGTCTCCATAATATTGATTCAAAAAAATTTCATTTTTTTTATTCGAGTTTAAATACCATCCTATTTACCTCTGCCCAATCTATACTTTGTTTAAGGTCTCTTTGTAGAGCGTTCCTATCTTCATCACAAGTAATTTCTCTACATTCTTGTGTCATCTGCGAAACTACTCACTACCGAATCCTTAAACATTATTGTCTATGTCTTCAATCATAATAACAAAAAACAGTATTGCAGCTAACACCGTACCTTGCGCACACCGGATATTACCTTTGGCTTCATCCGATTTTCTCGTCGTTTGCAATAACTATCTGTTTTCTGTTTGTGTAAAAAGTCTTTTAACCATCTTCCTACTTTATTTCCACGATATTGTGTTTTCTAATTTTCTTCGTAATATATTATGGGTCTACTTTATCAAAAGCTTTTGCAAAGTCTAAATAAAACCACATCTGTTTCATTTTTCCGCTTTTCATATTTTTGAATAATGTTTTCACGGTGGAAACAGTTGGGTTTGTGTACTTTTCCGGGTACGAAAACCATGTTGTCCTTTATTAAAAAAACAAATTATTTTTTTATTAAATGTTTCATAATATTTTTCTTCATTACCCTTTCATACCTTTTCATAATATGTGATGTTGACTCACAGGCCTATAATTACTTGCCTCTAGTCTTGATCCACTTTTGAAAGTAGGGGGTAATTTATGCTAATTTGTGCTCATCATCATATCTTGCCTGTATCTACACTTTGTCTTAATAATATTGCAAGTGGCTTTGCGATAGAATGAACTACTTTTCTTTTAACAAATAGCAGGATTCCATCAGGCCTGCAGCAGCTCCATTTTTAATTTCATTAATAGCCTGCACAATATCAGCTTCATTAATACTATGTCAGCTAAAATATTCACTATTTCATCCCTTACTTCTATATCATTATCTTCATTATCTATTCTAGGGGTGAATTCTCTCTTTATATCGTTCTGCCAGTATGTTGCAAATTTCCTTTTTTTCCATTCGTTAATCTCCCTTCAATTCTCAGAGGGCCTATTTCTATTTTCTTCTTTTATTCATCTTTCTTCGCATATGAGTAATAATATTTGTTTTTGGGGTTTTGCTTGATATTTTAATAGGTTTTTTTCTTTCCAAGTCCCGTTTTTCATTTTTCTTTTGATTGTATAATCTTTTGTTCTGCCATTTTTCTATCTTACTTTTTAGTTCTATAAACTTTCCATGCAATTTTTTTCTTTTGCAAGACCTTTTTTGGTTTTTTCCACTTTCTGATTTTCTGGAACAAGATCCTTCTGTCTCTTGGTATGCATGAATGATGTTTACTTTTTCTTCTTCGGTATATATTTTTCCATATTATCTCCAATATTTTATATAATATCTCCGTATTTAACCCTTATGTCCTCACTTACGAAAATGTGTTATCCCAATCTTTGTTTAATTCTTCATTAATTTCTGACCATTTTTATTTAATTTTTACTGTAGAAGTTGTATTTTCCATATCCTTCCCACTTTTTCATTTCTTGCTTACTCTATTTTCACTTGCTTGGAATGAAAAAACTGTTTTTAATTCTATGACATTATGGTCTGAAATACTCGCATTATAAAACTATTATTCTTTAACATAATTCATCTCGTTCACAAATACTAGGTCTAAAGTATTTTCTTCTTGTTGGCAGGTGATTTATTTGTTGAATGTTGTATTCTAGTAAGCATATCTAATAGCTTTTCAATTGCCCTCTTTCTTCTGCACTACTATACTCTCTTTTTTATATGTATAAGTACAAACCACAATCTCCTATTCTGTTCTTTCCATTCTACGAAAGAAAGTTGAAGTCACCAGAGGAGAATAGTCGGTCCTTGTGGATTTCTACATATATCATCCAATTTTTCAATTATTAAGTCAAACTCTTTAGTATTAGGAGGTCTATATATTACTATGTTCATCAATTTTCAGATTCAAATTCTACCGCTATTAGTTCACATTCTGAGTTACTATATTTCTCATATATTTTTTTCCTTGTTTTTTTGTCTTTCCCATATATTGCGGTTCCCCCTTGATTCCTATTTTTTCTATCTGATCTATAAGTTTGGAACCCTTTTATTTGATCATCATCCCAGTTCTCTTGGAATACCAGGTTTCACTTATCTTTATTATATCTATTTTCTTTTCATTTTTGGGTTAGTTTTCTTCTAAGTACTCATTTTTCTTTTTGGTTACTCCGTACTAAACCCTGCGGGGGCATTCTATCACTATGATGGTTTGCGTGTTTTCTCCTTCATTTAAATGATAGTAATAAGGATTTTCCATGTCTCTTTCCTGTTCTGGTATGTTGTTCTTTTTTCATTTCCAGAAATTCTGACATTAAAAAATCCAACTTTTTCCATAATATTTGATCTTCCTTCATCATAATTATTAAATTTTGTGTCTGAATCTGCAATTTTCTCCGTTTCTGCAATATCCTCTTGCATAATAAATACAGTTATTATCTCTTGAGTAGAATTTCGGAGCTGATGCTTTGAAATTTTTAGTTTTTTTGCTGACACCTCTGCATATCTCATTTGGTGGTTTGCTTTTCTCTTTACCTGATATTCTTGATTTCTCTCTTTATTTGTTTCTTTCTTATTTTGGATTTTATTACTTGGTTGGTTATTTATTTGATTATGATTCATGGCTACAGGGTGCATATATTTTTTGCATTTTTTGTCGAACTTACATCCTTTTCCTTCTTTTAGGTTTTTACATATTTTTGGATGAGATCTCTGCAATCATCCCCTCCATATCCTCTAAGTATGCACATTTACCATATATTTTCATAGTTTTGCATATCTTAGGAGTTTTTGTAGTAACATCTTTCTCCAAATCTGCAATTCCCTCTTTTCAAAAAGGTTGCAGATTTTGTCTTTCTTGTCTATTTTTTCCTCTTTCCCGTCATTGTATAGATCTGGGTTAGAGCCTCTTCGGGATTTGCCTTTTCTGTTGTCATATCATAATTTATTTCTTCGTAGGTATGCTGCTTTATTGCCTCATATGTAGTATCAATGAGTATCTCTGCATCATACTTATATCTTGTTTCTTTGTTTTCCTTATTTTTTTCTGTCATTTCATTTGTTTACTCTCTTCCGTTTTCCTCTTCTTCTTTTTTCTTCTTCTTCTTCCTCTTCCTCTTCTTCTTCATCCTCACTATTTGTACATTCAATCTTGATTTAATAACATTGTCTATCCATGATAGACCATGTTGAACAAAAAATTCTTGTATCTTTCTCAATCTTGTATTACCTCAGCACACTGTGGATGGGTCGGAATGTTGCATGCAGCACATTTTCTGATTAGGTTTTGTGGATTGACTATGCTATAAACCAAAACCGTTTACACAGTTTGATGTTTTGGCATTCTTTTTTCTAATGCATCAATTAGTATATTCACAAGATTCACCTTATTCATTTTCTTTGTCGGAATATTGTTGGTTTATGTATATTTTCTTTATGAGTTTCTTGACCACTTGGATTTTATTGGAACTTTTCTCAATTATTTTCAAGATGTTTTCATTAGATTTGTTCCAGTTTGAAGGATTATATCCTCTAATATATCTATGAATGCTTTTGTATCTTTTTGGTTAGGACTGTTGCTGATTTCATAGATGAGAAATGCCAGTTCCCTTCTGCTACCTCATCGTATGCGAATCTGGCTAAACACGCCAAATTTACGCCACCTTTTCCGCTGTTGGAACTTACTGCCATCTTTTTGTTCTGATTTATAGTATTACACTTGATAAACTAACTTAGAAGACGCTTTATCCTACTATTTTCACACTAATCTTATCACCGATAGTTCACGAACACTTCTAGATATTTCTCAAATTCTAGTCGTATGTTAAACTTGTGATATCTGTTGATTATTGTGACTTCACGCGGGTACGTCTCACCAAGCAAGAGAGAGAGAGAGAGAGAACGTCTCAACTAGTTACTGTGTTTTAATTCGTTTGTTATTTTTCGTCCCTTTTTTGTAGCCAAGACGCATGAAGTCTTATTTGGAATGGAGGCGTTAATTGATTCCGAAATGTATTCCCTCCCGAGGGCCTCTGGGGCTGCCAGGATGGTAGGAATGAAGATCTTATTCCTAATGTATTTAGTGGTGTGGAATGCATTCAGTAATATGCCTTTATTTTGATAATGCTTAGAAGATCAGATTCTCGTTGTGTTTAAACACATTTTAAAAGCATTTGGGTAACATTCTCCTTAGAATATAAAACTAACCCAGTAATAATTATAAAGAAGGTAAGATGCGCGACGTCACATTCTTATGTAAAATAAAAACAGTATTTGATTAGTTGACGCGTTATCAGTAGCTCATTAAATTACATACAAACAAGCTTACTCAGCGAACTCGGAGTCTAAATACAACTTAAATATAAGATACGAACAAATCGTAGACACTGTAAGATGTCATTTATTCATAGAATGTGATCGGGAGTTTTAAGTCTTTCTGAAATCTCCATTTTCTTCAACTTTATACTCAACAGGAAGCGTTTTCAATAATATTAACACGGTACTTGATCAAGCATTCTCTCTCTCTCTCTCTCTCTCTCTCTCTCTCTCTCTCTCGGAGTATTGTATAAGCAAAAGTCTAATATCCATTTCACATCTCTCTCTCTCTCTCTTTCTTTCTCTCTCTCTCTCTCTCTTTCTTTCTCTCTCTCTCTCTCTCTTTGGAGTATTGTATAAGCAAAGTCCATTATTCATATCGCTTTCTCTCTCTCTCTCTCTCTCTCTCTCTCTCTCTCTCTCTCTCTCTCTCTCTCTCTCTGTTTCTGTCTAAAGGAGAATTGTACAAAGAATTATAACTGTATTTCAATGGAATGGTTTTTTTCTCTCATTTACAACTCTTTTTTTATCGTATTATATTTTTCATACATTGTAAAATTTAATGAAATGAAATGAAAATAATATTTTTTAAGAATGCTACAACATAAAGTCGAAAATGGGGCAAATGAAAACATTACAGTAAATATGTATTTTTATATTTCAACCAACCTTTTACATATACATTTTTTCTTTTCTGTCGGTTTGATTTGTGTGTTATATTACTCGAATATTTCAAATTTGAGCTTGCCACCTTCCAGCCTTCTACCTCCATCAATGTAATTTCCGTCAGATTGCCCTGCTTATATTTTTTCCTTCTTAATTATTTATTTATTTTTTCTTTCTCTTTCCACCCAAGAGAGACTAAGCAGCTTTGGCCTCCAGAAGGTTGCAAGGGATTGGGAAGACCAGCTGGGTCAGAAATCATTTCCTTGCAAAGATATTTTGTTTCTTTTTGCGTGTATATAGGCATATATACATACATACACACATGCATACATACATACATACATATATATACATACATACATATATATATATATATATATATAATATATATATATATATATATATATATATATATTATATATATATACATATATAATATAATATATGTGTGTGTGTGTGTGTGTGTGTGGGTGTGTGTGTGTGTGTGTGTGTAGTATATATTATATATATGTGTGTGTGTGTGTGTGTATGTATATATATATATATATATATATATATATATATATATATATATAATATATATATTATATGAAATTAATAGTATTACTCTCCAATAATACGGGATGATTTAGATCCAGATCTACGAATTTACAATTGTACTACAAGCCTTCCGAGACGTATACTACAGTCTTCGTTTGTAGTATACAGTGTACTAAATGGAAGAATCTGGAATCTTAGCCTTCCCGTCTTATTGAAGCCTAATACGAGTCTTTTGAATATATACTCACTTAGAAGTTGTGCGGCTATTTTGTGATATACATCCTTTTTTTTTTTCCTTTTTTTTAGTGAACCCGCAACCCTTATAAACTAAACCAATTGCCGAAAAAAAACTTCTCTCATTTCCATCTTATCAGCAGAAAAATTACTCTGTCCTTCTCGACCAAACACGGTTGGGAAGTCGCATTGAATAGGGGACTTAGGTTGGTTCCCCCCAAAAAAATCTCTTGGCCCGGAGGAAGCCACTACTACTTGGAGAGCACCAGAAAAATAGTCTGTGCCCGGAATAGGGTTCTTATACGGAGCCTAGGAATATTAGACTTCGGTGTAGTAATAGTTTTTTTTTTTTTCTTCTTCTTTTCATATTAACCAATACATAATTCAGGCTCTGTATTTTTCCCTACTTATGTGTTTGCTTTTCTGTTTTTTTTTTTCCGTAAATTAATTTTTCTCGTCCTCTTACTTTTTTTCCATAAATTTATCTTTTTCTCCTCCTCCTCCTCCTACTCTGCTTTTTTTTATGAATTTATCTTTTTTCCTCCTCCTCTACTTATTCCTCATAAATTTAACTTTTTCTCCTCCTCCCCGTCCTCCTTCTCCTCCTCCTTCCTCAGCTTTTTTCCCATAAATTTTATTTTTTTCTCCTTCTCCTCCTCTACTTTTTTTCTTACATTTAATTTTACTCCTCCTCCTCCTCCTCTTTTTTTTTTCCCTAAATTTAACTTCTCCTCCTCCTCCTCCTCCTCCTCCTCCTCCTCCTCCTCCTACTATTTTCTTTCATAAATTTAACTTTTTTCCCTCCTCCTTCTCCTCCACCTCTACTATTTTTATTTCATAAATTTAACTTTTTTTCTCCTCCTCCTCCTCCTCCTCCTCCTCCTCCTCCTTTTAATTAGCGGCTCTTTCCTCCATCTTTAGTGTCAGTCATTATGTCTTGTCCAATTTCCCCTTTAAACTGATTCGTTCCTTTGATAAATACTTACAACCTCTCCATAAAATAGCCAGTAGTGCATTGATAAAGACTTGTGTAAAGCATGTAAACGGCAGAAGTCTATAAGATTCTTGTTGTAGGATATATTAGCTAGGAAAATATACTAGTAGAGTTTTGATAGAGTTTTGGTAGGTGAAGGCGAAAGAGAAGTAGAAGAGAAACGCAAACCAGAATGTTTGCAATTACGACACTCGTAAAACGCAGAAAAACACATAACAAAAATCGATGATGCAAGCTGTTAGAAACGAATAACAGTGTGGTGGGAACGGACTGCCACACAGTACACCCTGATTTGTTAAATGTCGGCGCGGCCAAGTAGTAGCATTGAAGATTATCCAATTATGAGAATTAGAAAAAAGGTGGAGCCAGAAATCAGAATCTGGGTCCAGAGTTCAGGGTGGAACAAGAGAAAAGTCCAGTTAAGAACTCACTTCTGGACGCATAACTTGTGTCGGTTTATACTCCGTTTACTTTGTGTCATTTGTGTGTGATAGGACAGTGAAATTGTGTTACAATAATAATTAAGAAAAAGAAACGTGGTGTTTAACTTGCCCAGAATCATAAAGGAAACCGAACTCACTCATATAATTTCTCTATATAATCAGCCTCCTGAGATCAAATGAAAAGTCCAGAAGAACAGAAATATATTAGAATTATTGTTCCTAGAGAGAAAGAAACTCAACGCAGTATAGTTTAAGAGTATCCCCATATAAAAAAAAAATAATAACAAATACACACAAAACTAAAAGAAGACATCAAAACATAAAAACAAAAAAAAAAATAGAAAATCATAACTCTTGCACTAAACTTGCACTCTCCCCTTTTCCGATAAAATTCTACTCGTAATTTATTTATCGTTAAAGTTCTTGGGATTATAGCATCAAAATCTTCTTCTTTCCATCATTGCGGAATTGTCAGCTATTTTTTCATGTTGTATTATAGACTCTTTGGAATTTCAGTTTTAAGTTTATGATCGCCAGACTTGATGTTTCGTAACCTTTATATATGAGAGCTTCGACGGAGTAAGGATTAATCTTAGGGGAATTTTATCTGTTGTGCATAATTACTTAGCTTTTTCAGTGCATGCAATAAAAAAAACTTGAAAATGGGGCAAAACAAATTATGAGACAGGGAAATCATGGATATATATATTTTGCTGGTCATCGAAAGAATCAAAATCATTATTTCACCATGGAAATTAATAATCCAGTAGGTAGTATTCTATTAAGACAAAGAATAGGAGAGAAATTCTTATGTAAAATCATTAGAATTAAGGCCAGTGATTGAAATAAAGAGACAGGAAAATCATTGTTATTATAGATTTGTTGATGCTCAACGAAAGAATTGAAATCATTCATTCATCTTGGCACAATTAATAATCCAGTAGGTAATATCCTCATAAGACAAAAAATAGGAGAAAAATTCTTATGTAAAATCATCAAAATTAAAGGTCATTAATTGAAATATGAGTAATGAGACGGCACCGTTCTCGTAGAGACCGTTTCGACCAATGTATATTGAAGGCATTTGATAGTCCAGTCGCCTTAGGAGATGAGCTAACTTTGAAATCGTTTACAGCGAAGAATGACCGTGCGATTACGCCGTCTGTGATCGTCAGTAGGCAGAGCTCCTACAGATGACTTCCTCAAGGGATAAAGGATTTAATTAAGAAATCAAGGTGATGTTATTATCATAAGAATAGCTGGGAGTTGAGGGAGGTTGGAAGATGTGATGACCGTTCTTGTATTAGTGTTGTCCATAAATTTACTTTAAATTCGAATTTACTTTTAATAGGCATTAGAGTTTTTTTTTGGGAATTATTTTTTTTTTATTTTTTTTTTTTTTAGACATATTAGCCTTTCTTTTTTTTTTTATTTTGCAATTAATTATTTTTTTTTTAATTATTATTTTTTCCCTCTCCACAGTCCTCAATCAATCGACTGATGGTGGGGTTATTTATAGAGTGTGGGTTCCAGGTTGCATCCTGCCTCCTTAGGAGTCCATCACTTTTCTTACTATGTGTGCCGTTTCCTAGGATCACACTCTTCTGCCATGAGTCCCTGGGAAGCTACTTCAGCCTCTAGTTCTTCTAGATTCCTTTTCAGGGATCTTAGGATCGTGCCTAGTGCTCCTATGATTATGGGTACGATTTCCACTGGCATATCCCATATCCTTCTTATTTCTATTTTCAGATCTTGATACTTATCCATTTTTTCCCTCTCTTTCTCTTCAACTCTGGTGTCCCATGGTATTGCGACATCAATGAGTGATACTTTCTTCTTGACTTTGTCAATCAACGTCACATCTGGTCTGTTTGCACGTATCACCCTATCCGTTCTGATACCATAGTCCCAGAGGATCTTTGCCTGATCATTTTCTACCACTCCCTCAGGTTGGTGTTCGTACCACTTATTACTGCAAGGTAGCTGATGTATCTTGCACAGGCTCAAGTGGAGGGCTTTTGCCACTGAATCATGTCTCTTTTTGTACTGGTTCTGTGCAAGTGCCGGGCATTCGCTTGCTATGTGGTTTATGGTTTCATTTTTCGTATTGCACTTCCTACATATGGGAGAGATGTTATTTTCGTCTATCGTTCTTTGAACATATCTGGTTCTTAGGGCCTGATCTTGTGCCGCTGTTATCATTCCTTCAGTTTCCTTCTTTAGCCCTCCCCTCTGTAGCCATTGCACGTGTCATCGCTGGCTAGTTCTTTAGTCTGTTTCATGTATTGTCCGTGCATTGGTTTGTTGTGCCAGTCCTCTGTTCTGTCTGTCTTTCTCCTCTCTCTGTATATTTCTGGGTCTTCGTCTACTTTTATTAGTCCTTCTTCCCATGCACTTTAGCCACTCGTCTTCACTGGTTTTCAGATTGCCCCAGTGCTCTGTTCTCGATGTTTGACGCAGTCCTCATACTTAGTAGTCCTCTCCCTCCTTCCTTTCGTGTTTGTCTGTCCGTATTTGCTCTTGGTAGTGCTTTGTGTATTGTCATGTTCTGGTTTTCTGATCTATGCTGCCAAGTTCTGCCTTCGTCCATTCCACTATTCCTGCGCTGTATCTGATTACTGGCACTGCCCATGTGTTTATGGCTTTTATCATATTTCCGGCGTTGAGTTTTGACTTGAGTATCGCCTTGAGTCTCTGCATATATTCATTATTATTATTATTATTATCATTTATTATTATTATTATTATTATTATTATTATTATTATTATTATTATTATTATTATTATTATTAATATTTTGCTGTTGCGGTATTAACAGCCTTTTGACGATTCATAGAATAATTTCTTGTTACTGCTTAAACTTACTGAGATGTGGAAATTATTGGCATCTACGTTTCTTGCGGAAATAAATGGTGAAGCATGATAAGTTTTCATATATGATTTAATAGATTTATCCATAAAGCAATTGGCTCTCATGATAAGAGGCATCTTAGCGTAATAAATGACAAATAATCATAAGCTTTCATATAAGTTAAGAAGGTTGGACATGAAGCTATTGGCTGTCTTGATATAAGGCGTCATCTATAAAGAGTCAATTAAATATCACCATTGGTCAGATTTTTCCTAGTTTTTTTTTTTATTTATTTATTTTGTTTTCGTGATTACTCGTGATGCTGAAGTGAAAACTGAAATCAGAATAAAAAACAAACAGAAAATACTTCCATTCTCTGTTTTAATTTCAGTATTTTAACAGATAGGCACAAGTGGCGGCGAGTTCGATTCTCTGGCATTCCACTGAGGGGTTAGAGATATGTTGTCCTGGTGATAGAAGTTCACTCTCGATGTGGTACGGAAGTCACGTAAAGCAGTTGGTTCCATTGCTGAATAACCATACTGGTTCCATGCAATGTAAAATCACCATACAAACAAACAAACAAGTCACAGATGTTTCTGATGCTAAAACCATTGATTTTTTTTTCTGTTGCTTCTTTGACTTTATTCAATTACAAGATAAAAACGTCTTCTGATTCCAAAACCATTGATTTTTGCTGTCGCTTCTTTGACTTTATTCAATTATAAAATGAAAACTCCAGCCACCAACGTTACCTCTAGGGTAAGGAATTACCTGATAGAAGCGGCCCGCTTAATGGATCTCATTGAAATGTAAATGTGATTTATTAACTATTCACTCTCATAAATTCGTACAAGTGCAATCTCCGGGATTCCAGTATATTGCCATAGTTGTACTCGTATTGCGAGATGCTGCTCTGAATTGGATGAGATTGCATGATTGCACGGATTCGTGCGTCAAAAATGCTTTTAGGATAGCTGTGGACGATCGGTGGATTGCATAATTGTCGTTTGTTTTAGCCATGCTTAAGTAAATCATGATATATTTTATTTTCGATTTTTTTTTTTTTTACAGGTGGTTTTTTTTCGAGATCAGCATTGCTTTAAAAAGGTCACTTTTATATGATTACTTTGCTTTATAGAATGTGAACGGAACGCTTTTTGCATATTTGATTATTATTATATTATTATATTATCTTATTATTATTATTATTATTATTATTATTATTATTATTATTATTACGAGTTTGATGCCCTCGGCGCTGGAACCGGTCTGATCCCGTCCACCAGTAGTGAGAGAGAGAGAGAGAGAGAGAGAGATAGAGAGAGAGAGAGAGAGAGAGAATGTTCTACTTGTTGTGTTGAGAGTTAAACACATCGATGGAAGAGAGAGAGAGAGAGAGAGATGAGAGAGAGAGAGAGAGAGAGAGAGAAATGATTGTATGCCAGATGTGTTTGTAAAACACATCGTAATTAGAGAGAGAGAGAGAGAGAGAGAGAATGTTCTACCAGATTTGTTGAGAGTTAAACACACCGGAATTCAAGAGAGAGAGAGAGGAGAGAGAGAGCTCTGTACATTTGAGATTCATCGACCAGGCTTACCAACACGTCAGTGGCTCTGAGGACGCGACCATCACCCCCTTGTGGGGGTGGGGGGGGGGGGGGGTGAGGTTTCCCCTACTGGTGACGACGTGTGATGGGGAATGAAGGATTCTTTCATGGAGTATATATTAAGTTTTTTCCAACTTAAAGAAATAAAAGAAATACAAAGTACAACCAAAGAAATAAGTAAGAAAGAAAACTGAGTGTAGCAGAAGGTGAGAATAAAATTCGACTTGGAAAGGAGCTTATAAGATTAAGAGAACGTCAGTATATTTTGTCATTGTTATTATATAACTTCCACTTTACGTCGGTTTTATCCTCAGTTTTCGCTCAATTCATTATTCTTTGAACGTTTTCCGTATTTCACTGTTTTATCTTTATCCATCTTATACTTCTACATGCTTAGAATACACTAATTTAACTCTACTCTCAATGTTCCTTGTATTTTTATCAGTTTCATTTTACAATATTCCATCCTCAATCATCACAGAATTCTTTTCTCTTTGGACGTTATTTACATTTCAGTATTTTACATTTTTCCAGCATGATTATACTCGTGGCATAATCATAGATCAATAATTTATTTCCAATGAGCAAGATTTTCGTGATCCCTTTAAATTTTGAATAATTTTAATTTGATGTTTATTTGCTTCTGCCCTTTTTGCGTTTTTTTTATAATTTTTGAGTCGCTTTCATGATCACTTGTTTGTCATTTAGTG
>NC_061108.1:136423640-136440537 GCF_015104395.2 Macrobrachium nipponense
ACCTATAAGAAGAGTGTCACAGAGGAAATTTGTGGGTATGAATATGCTGATACAATATGCATGAAATTACAGACACCTGACACATTGCGGATGGCCACTGTGCGAAACTATTGCCAACTTATTTCACTGTCTCTTTTCAGTGTTTTCACATTTTTATTTTTGTGTGGTTTAAATACGGAGAAAGTATAGCTATCCTTGCAGTTTTAAGTTTAGATATATGCACATTTACACAACTGTGAGTTTGTTTCTCAATTATTATTTATTATTATTTTATTTTTTATTTTTTTTTTTTGCTTGATCACAGTCCTCCAATTCGACTGGGTGGCATTTATAGTGTGGGGTTCCGAGTTGCATCCTGCCTCCTTAGGAGTACATCACTCTTCCTACTATGTGCGCCATTTTTAGGATCACACTTCTTCTGCATGATTCCTGGAGCTACTTCAGCCTCTAGTTTTTCCAGATTCTTTTTCAGGGATCTTGGGATCGTGCCTAGTGTTCCTATGACTATGGGTCACTATTATTTATTATTATTTTATTATTATTTATTATATTATTATTATCTTATTATTATTATTATTATTATTATTATTATTATTATTATTTTTTTTTTTTTTTTTTACTCTATCACAGTCCTCCAATTCGACTGGGTGTTATTTATAGTGTGGGGTTACGGGTTGCATCTGCTCCTTAGGAGTCCATCAATTGACTTACTATGTGTGCCGTTTCTAGGATCACACTCTTCTGCATGAGTCCTGGAGCTACTTCAGCCTCTAGTTTTTCTAGATTCCTTTTCAGGGATCTTGGGATCGTGCCTAGTGCTCCCATGATTATGGGTACGATTTCCACTGGCATATCCCATATCCTTCTTATTTCTATTTTCAGATCTTGATACTTATCCATTTTTTCCCTCTCTTTCTCTTCAACTCTGGTGTCCCATGGTATTGCGACATCAATGAGTGATACTTTCTTCTTGACTTTGTCAATCAACGTCACGTCTGGTCTGTTTGCACGTATCACCCTATCCGTTCCTTGATACCATAGTCCCCAGGAGGATCTTTTGCGTGATCGTTTTCTATCAACTCCCTCGGTTGGTGCTCGTACCACTTATTACTGCAAGGTAGCTGATGTTTCTTGCACAGGCTCCAGTGGAGGGCTTTTGCCACTGAATCATGCCTCTTTTTGTACTGGTTCTGTGCAAGTGCCGAGCATTCACTTGCTATGTGGTTTATGGTTTCATTTTTCGTATTGCACTTCCTACATAGGCAGAGATGTTATTTCCGTCTATCGTTCTTTGAACATATCTGGTTCTTAGGGCCTGATCTTGTGCCGTGTTATCATTCCTTCAGTTTCCTTCTTTAGCTCTCCCCTCTGTAGCCATTGCCATGTGTCATCGCTGGCTAGTTCTTTAGTCTGTCTCATGTATTGTCCGTGCATTGGTTTGTTGTGCCAGTCCTCTGTTCTGTCTGCCATTCTCCTGTCTCTGTATATTTCTGGGTCTTCGTCTACTTTTATTAGTCTTCTTCCCATGCACTCTTTAGCCACTCGTCTTCACTGGTTTTTCAGATATTGCCCCAGTGCTCTGTTCTCAATGTTGACGCAGTCCTCTATACTTAGTATCCTCTCCCTCCTTCCTTTCGTGTTATGTATTGTTATTATTATTATTTATTATTTTTTTTTTTTTTTTTTTTTTTTTTACTCTATCACAGTCCTCCAATTCGACTGGGTGGTATTTATAGTGTGGGGTTCCGGGTTGCATCCTGCCTTCCTTAGGAGTCCATCACTCTTCTTACTATGTGTGCCGTTTCTAGGATCACACTCTTCTGCATGAGTCCTGGAGCTACTTCAGCCTCTAGTTTTTCTAGATTCCTTTTCAGGGATCTTGGGATCGTGCCTAGTGCTCCTATGATTATGGGTACGATTTCCACTGGCATATCCCATATCCTTCTTATTTCTATCTTCAGATCTTGATACTTATCCAATTTTTCCCTCTCTTTCTCTTCAACTCTGGTGTCCCATGGTATTGCGACATCAATGAGTGATACTTTCTTCTTGACTTTGTCAATCAACGTCACGTCTGGTCTGTTTGCACGTATCACCCTATCCGTTCTGATACCATAGTCCCAGAGGATCTTCGCCTGATCGTTTTCTATCACTCCTGTAGGTTGGTGCTCGTACCACTTATTACTGCAAGGTAGCTGATGTTTCTTGCACAGGCTCCAGTGGAGGGCTTTTGCTACTGAATCATGCCTCTTTTTGTACTGGTTCTGTGCAAGTGCCGGGCATTCACTTGCTATGTGGTTTATGGTTTCACTTTTCGTATTGCACTTCCTACATATGGGAGAGATGTTATTTCCGTCTGTCGTACTTTGAACATATCTGGTTCTTAGGGCCTGATCTTGTGCCGCTGTATCATTCCTTCAGTTTCCTTCTTTAGCTCTCCCCTCTGTAGCCATTGCCAATTGTCATCGCTGGCTAGTTCTTTAGTCTGTCTCATGTATTGTCCATGCATTGGTTTGTTGTGCCAGTCCTCTGTTCTTTCTGTCTTTCTCCTGTCTCTGTATATTTTCTGGGTCTTCGTCTGCTTTATTAGTCCTTCTTCCCATGCACTCTTTAGCACTCGTCTTCACTGGTTTTCAGATATTGCCCCAGTGCTCTGTTTTCGATGTTGACGCAGTCCTCTATACTTAGTAGTCCGCCTCTCCCTCCTTCCTTTCGTGTTATGTATAGTCTGTCGTATTTGCTCTTGGGTGTAGTGCTTTGTGTATTGTCATATGTTTCCTGGTTTTCTGATCTATGCTGCGGAGTTCTGCCTTCGTCCATTCCCACTTATTCCTGCACTGTATCTGATTACTGGCACTGCCCATGTGTTTATGGCTTTTATCATATTTCCGGCGTTGAGTTTTGACTTGAGTATCGCCTGAGTCTCTGCATTATAGTCTTCCTGATCGTGTCTCCTTCAATCTCTTGGTGTTTTATATCTCCTCCTTCCATTATTCCCAGGTATTTGTATCCTGTCTCATCTATGTGTTTGATGTTGCTCCCATCTGGTAGCTTTATCCCTTCAGTTCTCGTTACTTTGCCTTTTTGTATGTTGACTAAGGCGCATTTTTCTATTCCAAACTCCATCCTGATGTCCTCAGATACAATCCTTACAGTCTGGATTAGGGTATCTATTTCCTTGATGACTCTTACCATACAGCTTGATGTCGTCCATGAACCATCAGATGGTTGATTCTGTTGCCTCTTTTCTTGAGTTGGTACCCGGCATCCATCTTCTGTAGTACTTTTGTCATTGGAATCATGGCTACTACGAAGAGTAGTGGGGACAGTGAGTCTCCCTGGAAGATCATCTCCTGATATTAACCTATGCTAGTCTTATTCCAGAGCTTGTAAGTATTGTATTCCAGTTGCGCATTGTATTTTTGAGGAAGCTGATGGTATTTTCCTCTGCCCCATATATTTTTAGGCATTCTATTAGCCATGTGTGTGGTATCATGTCGAAGGCTTTCTTATAGTCTATCCATGCCATGCTTAGGTTGGTTTTCCTTCTCCTACTGTTCTTCATTACCATGTTGTCTATCAGGAGCTGGTCTTTTGTGCCCCTAAACTTCCTTCTGCAGCCTTTCTGTTGGTGGGGGTGGGGATGGTGTTGTTTCCTCTAGGTAGTTGTATAGCCTTTCACTGATGATACCTGTTAGTAACTTCCACATTATTGGTAGGCAGGTGATAGGCCTGTAGTTACGGCTATATTTCCCTTACTCTTGTCTTTTTGGTACTAAGGATGTTCTTCCTGGTGGTCATCCATTTGGGTGCTTGGTGATTTGAGATACAATGCTGGAGTTGTTCTGCTATTCGTGGGTGTAGGGCCTTGAAGTTTTTGAGCCAGTATCCATGGACTTCATCGGGATCTGGGGCGTTTCCAGTTTGGCATTTTTCTTTGAGTTGGTGTCTGACTGTGTCTGTCGTGATGTCTGTGAATCTTTGTTTTATTCTCCCTGTTTCTCTTCCTTGACTTCCTGGAGCCATGTTGCATGTTTGTTGTGTGATACCGGATTGCTCCATATGTTTTCCCAGAGTCTCTTACTTGGTTCGGCTTCAGGAATTTCTGGGTGGTTGTCTTCCCCTCTTAGTTGGCTGTATAGTCTTTTCTGGTTGGTTCCGAATAGTTTGTTCTGTTGGTATCCCTTATTCCTGTTCATGTATCGTTGGATCTTATGTGCTTTGGCCTTAAGCCTCTGTTTTACATCTTCTATTGGTTGTTTAATCCCCTCCTCTTGTACTTTGTATTTCTCGTTGAGTTCCTCCCTTGTTTTCTTGCTTCTTAGCCTTTTTTCTGCCATCTCTTTCAGTTTACTCAAGTCAGATCTCATCACCATGATTTGCTTTTTCCAGTCGCCATTTCCAAGGAGGTTGCTGTTTTGGTTTCTGTTGGGTTGGTTGTGCTGGTGGTGTTGGTGTTTTTCGAATTCCCATCAGTTTCTGCTACTAATCTTGCTCCTGCATATGTCAAGTTATTTGTTTCTGTGATACTGGTGGTGTGTATTAGGCCCATTATTTCATTGACCTCACTTGTTTTCTCCCTTAATTTCTTGGTGTTGTAGGCTTTCATGGAGGGATCTTTGTTCTCTCTGTGTCTGGCTCCATCCATTGTCTAATCTTTTCTACCCATTCCGTCCTCTCTGTTACTTCGTCGGTGTTTCTTCGTGTGTCGTTGTTTGATACCTCATCCTCCCTGTCGTCTTCTGTGGCATCGTCTCTCAGTTCGTCTTCGTGTAATTCGTTGTCGTGTGCACATTTCCCTTTCCAGTTCTTCTCTTTCTGTTGGGGAGAGCCAGTTCTTTTTCTTATGTTCCTTACTTGGTCTGCCAGCCTTGCTCTGTTTGGGGGGTGTTATTCCTCTCATTGTAGATTTGTTGACCAATCTTCTTCTATATCCTCTCTCCGTCGGGTTGCTTTTGATGTAGCATCTCCATATTTCCATTTTCTTCTCTTGTCCACTTCTTCCTTTTTGCCTCTGTAGCTCCAATCTCAGGCTGTTGATTACTTTCGTTGTGGTGATCAGTTGCTGGATGACGACCTCCAAGTACCTGACCGTCTTCCCCCCCCTAACAATTGGGTTGAATACCTGGTTGCCGGACGAAGCTCCTCTGTTGCCAGAGGTTCCATTTACGTCGTTGTCGTTTATTCCTTCATTTCTTTCCATCATTGCTGAGTTTTGCTATTTAACCCATAGCTGGACCCTACCCCATCAGGGATAGGTACTCATTTACAGCTGAGTAGACTGAGGAAATTATGGTAAAGATCCTTTCCCAAGGAATCAACGCCGAGGGGAGCGGTCACCCATCCAACGACTGACCAGCCCAATGTTGCTTAACTTGACTTAAGTCTATTGACCGACCTAACCCACTCTTCCACGGCGCCACATATTATTATTATTATTATTTTATTATTATTATTATTATTATATTATTATTATTATTATTATTATCATTCAGGGGAGTTTTTATTTAAATCTTACTTAATTAAAAGAAATGTATTTGAAGAAAAGCTCTCATCAATAAATAATAATAATAATAATAATAATAATATAATGAATAAAATAATAATAATAATAATAATAATAATCATGATTAGCTTTTCTTTAAATAATTTGTTTTTTTTAATTTTTTTAAACTAAGATTAAGTAAAAGCTCTCATGAATAATAATAATAAATAATAATAATAATAATAATAATAATAATAATAATAATAATAATAATAATAATAATAAATCCAGAAATTGGCCTGAAAATTTCCAGTAGTTCCATGAAAACAAAATGTTCTTGATTCCATGACAAGAAGAGCCACTAGGAGGCACTAATGCAAATTGCCTGCCATTCTCCGTTCATTTCCTCAACTCGCCGCGGTTTCTGGCACCATTATTCCAAGCAAGAAATTCTTCCCCGTCAATTGGAACTAAAAAAAAAGAAAAGAAAAAAAGACCTTTAAAAAATGAATCCCTCAGAATATCACTTTGCATAATAATGGATTCCAGGAAAGGGAAATGTTCTCTATCTATTCGCCACTCCGTTTCGTATCCCTCCCAATATTTACTTATCTCTTCAGTGAGTATATTGGTGTATTCTACATCCATTCGTCACTCCGTTTTCGTCTCTTAATATTACTCATTTACTCACGTCTTTTGCATCGTGTACCTTCCCACGAATACTTTTACGTCAAAAATATGTCATTCAGTTGACTCCATACCCCGTAGAGCCGTCAGTGTACCTCAGTGTACCTCACGCGGCGCACTGTAGATTATTAGCTGCGTCCCTTCAGCACAATAGCTCCAACTGCTTTCACTCCCTTTTACTGTATCTCCGTTCATATTCCATTACTTCCCTTTCCAACCCTCTCCCAACTTCGAGGGTTTCCTTCTGCTACAACTTGTAACCCTTTTTCACTGTTAAATTTTCCTCACGGCGCTGATTGACCTCATCGTTCCCGTCGCCTGGCTTTTGGCCTAGAGTCTGCATCCAATTCCATTCTATTCCATTCTCTAGTTTTGGATATTTTTAGGAAACTCTGTCCCTTTAATAAGTTTCATCTGTACTACAGCGTCGTAACCATTTTCAATCAATCGCAGTCAATATATCTCTTGAATATTATTCTTGACACTTTCTCTTGCAATTGCAGTACTGACTTTATAAAGCTTTCTGATGGCTTTCCCTTACCTTCCTTTTCCCCGTCATCCAAACAGAGAAATTGGATGAACATAATCCGATTACTGCATCATCATCCCTAGTGTAAGAGTACTTGTCAAGAATCTCTTCATTCCGTCTTCCACGTTTAGCAAATTAGATAACAAAACAAAAACATATACAGCAAAATAATGTACGAAAAACTCCACGCAAGACTAATCCTGTAATTGCCGTGTTCTGATCGAAAACAATCAATTCCACTGAGTTTTTTTTTTCTTTTCCTCCGAAGGCAAAACTGGAAGTTTTTCCCGACCCGTGATCTCCAGCTGACATCGCTTTTGCAATTAATAACCAAAATGGATACAGTATCATTTGTAAACAAGGGAACGTATAAGCCAGACTCGAGAAAGAATAATGATCATGACTCTGTGAATGCAAACGCAATTTATACAAAACTCGCAAAAGCGTATTAATATAAATTATATATATATATATATATATATATATATATATATATATATATATATATATATATATATATATATATATATATATATATTTGTGTGTGTGTGCGCGCGCGTGTGTGTGTGTATATATATATATATATATATATATTAAATTTGTAAAATCTGAAAGTGGGCCAGTTTGAAAATTACCCAATGTTCGTGGGATACAAACTTGGGCCTATGGTTTAGATACAGGGGCATGATTGATATTCGTGGCCTAATGCTTGTAGATAAAATAATGAAAGCTTATATATATATACTATATATCATATTATTATATATATTATTATATAAATATATAATAGATCTACAAAATATATATATATATCTATATATAGATATATATTATATATATATAATATTAATATATAATATATATATATATATGTATATATGTGTGTGTGTGTGTTTGTGTGTGTGTGTGTATGTATATGGATGCTTTAAGAAATTTCAATGGCAGTTAATTCGCATTAATGTTACTGATGTAGGTTCAGTGATGTGTTTTGTTCGCTGGAGAGAGAGAGAGAGAGAGAGAGAGAGAGAGAGAGAGAGAAAGAGATACAAGGAGTTACAAGGATTAGGATGTCTCAAAGCCTTGTTAGTCCATCCGAGGAGACATTGTGTGCTCACTTATCTCTAGGAGCAGGTTTTACTGTTCATTCACAGTATCTTAATGATTTTGTATAGCTTTCTTTTAAAATCTTCCACACTGTTGCTGTTTACAACTTCAGGTGGCAGTTTATGCCACCTGTCACACGATAGGATGTGTTGTATCTCTTAAGTTCTAGTTTCCATCCATTATTTCTGTTCTGGTTCTCGTTTTATGTAAATAGGTTACTATCTACTTTTGTTATGCCTTTCAGTATTTTAAAAGTTTTTATTAGTTGTCCTCGCAATCGTCGTGTTTCTAAGCCATACATGTTCAGGCTCTCTAGTCGTCTTCGGTAACCTATTTGCCAGATGGATGGAATTAACTTTGTGGCTCTTGGTTGTACTCCTTCTAATCTATTTATGTCTTTTCTTCGTGCTGGTGACCAAAACTGTACTGCATATTCAAGATGGGGTCTAACTATTGATGTGTAGAGCTGCAGCACCGTTTCCTTCTTTCTATATTTGAACTTGGAAGTGTATACGAGAGAGAGAGAGATAATGTTCTACCAGATGTGTTGAGGGTTAAACACATCGGAATTCGAGAAAGAGAGAGAGAGAGAGATAGAGAGAGAGAGAGAGACTCTGTACATTTGCCATTCATAGGCCAAGCTTACCACCCTTTCAGTGGCTCTGAGGACTCGACTATCACTCCCTTGTGGGGAGGGGGGGTTAGGTTTCCCCTGCTGGTGACGACGGGTAATGGAGTATAAATTATAAGTTTTTTCTTACTTAAAGAAATAAAAGAAATGCAAAGAACAAAAAAAATGAGTGTAACAGAAGGTGAGGATAAAAATTGACTTGGAATGGAGCTTATAAGATTAAGAGAACGTCAGTATATTTTGTCATTGTTATTATATAACTTCCACTTTACGTCGGTTTTATCCTCAGTTTTCGCTCAGTTCATTATTCTTTGAACAATTTCGCATTTCAGTGTTTTATCTTTATCAATCTTATCTACTTCTACATGCTTAGAGTACACTAATTTAACTCTCCTCTTAATGTTACTTGTATTTTTGTTAGTTTCATTTTACAATATTCCATCCTCAATCATCACAGAATTCTTTTCTCTTTGGACCTTATTTACATTTCAGTATTTTACATTTTTCCAGCATGATTATACCCATGGCATAATCATAGATCAATAATTTATTTCTAATGAGCAAGATTTTCATGATCCCTTTAAATTTTGAATAATTTCAATATAATGTTTTTTTGCTTCTGCCCTTTTTGCGTTTTTATAATTTTAAGTCGCTTTCATGATCACTTGTTTGTCATTTAGTGTCTGAGCTCTCGTATCTAATGGAAACAGTAATGGCTGGTAATGAAAAAAGTATTAAAAAACTTTACTAATAATTACAGGGAATAAAACTTCAGTGTAATTTGAAAATACCAAATTTTGTACTAAAAGTTAAAATTAACCGGAAATAGGAAATGGTTACAATTCGAAAGCATCAAATTACGCTAATTTATTTTCCGTAATAATTTTTAGTGAAATATTTTAATAATTTCAAATGGCTTTAATTTTTCATTCCCTCTAAATGTTAGTAAAAACAATTTGATACTTTCGAATTGCACTCATTTTATATTTCGGGTAAATTTAAATTTTTAGTTAAAAATTTGTGCATTTTCAAATTACACTGAGGTTTTAATCCCTGCAACTATTAGTTAAGCATTGTAGTCATTTCTTCATTACAGCCCATCACCGTTTCGATCACTTCACATCATTTATGGAAGCAGTCTTGCGTATCATTATCCATTTACATTTTCTTTCGTGCAAAATATGATTGAATTTCACTCAAATTCAATTACACCCCACGTCTAGAATAACATTATCCCCTTTTATGCATTCATGCGTCTCATTATATTCGCTTTTATGCATTCATGCATCTCATTATATTTTTCCATTGCCACTTTCATCTCCCATTTGCTGAATATATACGTATATATATATATATATATATATATATATATATTATATATAATATATATATATATATATATATATATATATATATATATATATATATATATATATATAATATATATATATATATATATATATGCGTATCTTGCGTTTGATTGCTTTGAATATCCACCCTCTTCTCTTTCATAATTTACTACCCAGCTCCTATTTCATTATGTCTCATTTCTCCTCTGATCTTATCCGTTTCCTTCCCCAATTTGTAATTAAGTTATGCGTTGCTCCTCTTTCTCCGATGCTTTATCACGGTTTCGTTTGCTCTTCCCTTCCGTTCAGTTCTCCATTAATTTCTGCAGTGTGTTTTTAAGATGGTTTTAACAGGTGGTTACAAGTCTCTTTGACGATACCATCAGGGCAGTGGGTTTTACAGGCAATTAAAATCAAGGAGAAAGTTCATTAAAATCTATGCAAAGAATAACATCAATGCACAAACGTATAACACACACACAGATATATATATATATATATATATATATATATATATATATATATATATATATATATATATATATATATATATTTAAAATCTAATATATATATATATATATATATATATATATATATATATGTATATATATATATATATATATATATATATATATAATATATATATATATATATATATATATATATATATATATATATATATATATATATATAAACACACACACACACACACACACACATATATATATGTATGAGATCTATAGGCAACCTCTTAACTTCCCAGCACATTTGTCGGGTATACCTGCCACTACAAGCCTTGGATCCGGGGGAAAGAATAGAAAAATTAAAAAAATTAAAGACAGCTGTGTTATGCGTGGTGAGATTAGAAACAAACACATTTAATATTACTCCCGTTGTTGCAGGAAAGAGTGGAATTCAATAAGACAATTCAATATCAATAACAGTTATACAATAATTGCAAGTAAACTGATTGAATCAGGGGATCCGTTGCCATATATTCAATCAAGATCGTCAGATTTAATAGATGTGAAAAGAATATCCTTTTGAGGATGCCATGCTGGTCTTAAAGTAATCCTCTCTCTCTCTGTCTCTCTCTCTCTCTCTCTGTCTCGTGTCTTCTTCTCTCTCTCTCTCTCTCTCTCTCGTTCGGTGTCTATGATTACTTTTCAAGCCTATATTGGCTTCGATTTCTACACTATCTCGTTTTATTCGAAGCGCAGAATATGTCTACTGTTTACCACTGATAAATTTCTCTTATCGTCTAAAAACATATGTTTTGCTTCATTAAAATACGGATTGCCTTCGGTGTAAGAGAAATATAAGACGAAATGCTTTGAAAATTAGCTCATCTCTTTATTCTCAAAGTTTGAATTACATGTATAATAAATCATCCGTCAGGCAGTAAAGGGAAATGATTTGACAGCTTCTGTCGTAATTAGCTCAAGAATTAGGTTTATTTTTCATTTAGGAAATTGGAAATCCAAAACTAATTCTGTCTTGTGCAGAGCTTGTAAGAGAAAAGAACATTCTTGCTCCATGCCGTAAGTAATTGAAAGATTTTTCAAATATACGCGTTTTACGTCAAAAGAATTCTTACGCTCAAGTTTTCTTGCTCCTTAAGAAGTTCTGAACTTCATACAAGGATCATGAAGTTTTATAAGGGAGCAACTTCAGCGGAAGTTCGAGAAGACTCATTTTAAAATCCAGTGTGAGGACGGCATGATGTAGCTCGGGTGCGTGTGTTTGTTTGTGTGGTGCTTTTACGTTGCATAGAACCAGTGGTTATTCAACAACTTATGTGACTTCCGAACCACGTCGAGAGTGAACTTCTATCACCAGAAATACACATCTCTCACTCCTCAATGGAATGGCCGAGAATCGAACCCGCGACCACTGAGGTGGAACGCTAATACCATAACAACCACGCCGCTGAGGCGCTAGCTCGGGTGCGTATAGATGATGAAAGTCGAGATGACAGATTTTTGACAGGTCGCTAGAGTTTTTGTTTCTTTTCTGATGATGTATAGATACTACTACAATTCTCTCGCTCTCTTTCTTTATACTCGACAGGAAACGTTTTCAATAAAAGTAACACGTGACTTGATCAAGCATTCTCTCTCTCTCTCTCTCTCTCTCTCTCTCTCTCTCTCTCACTGTGGAGTATTGTAAAAGCAAAAGTCTAATATCCATATCACTCTCTCTCTCTCTCTCTCTCTCTCTCTCTCTCTCTCTCTCTCTCCGGAGTATTATAAAAGCAAAAGTCTAATATCCATATCACATTCTCTCTCTCTCTATCTCTCTCTCTCTCTCTCTCTCTCATATTACTTTTATTTGGACAATCTCTCTCAACAGTGTGGAAGA
This sequence comes from Macrobrachium nipponense, assembly GCF_015104395.2. NCBI lineage: Eukaryota > Metazoa > Arthropoda > Malacostraca > Decapoda > Palaemonidae > Macrobrachium > Macrobrachium nipponense. Next base: position 136,435,787 of record NC_061108.1, read on the forward strand.
GTTTAAAAGAAAACTAGACAAAATCATTAGGACACTGTGAATGAACAGTATAACCTGCTCCTATGGATAAGTGAGCACACGATGTCTCCTCGGATGGACTTAACAAGTCTTTGAGACATCCTAATCCTTGTAACTCCTTGTAACTCAATACTAATATCATCTGAAAAATGCAGAAAATAGGGACGGAAGATTGCTGGCAGTTTGCCTTACCTAATTTTCACTCATACGAAACCCTTGTTTGGGGAGTGCTATTACAATTCTCTCTACTCTCTCTCTCTCTCTCTCTCTCTCTCTCTCTTTCTCTCTTTATCTCTCCTTTCTTGTCTGCTCTCTCTTCTCTCTCTCGTGACGACAGAAAAAAGTAAACATATTTCCCTTTTGTTTGAGCAACTTTTCTCAACATGAATTCCATCAGATATATAGAACTGTCATGGCTACCAGTGGAAATAATGGAAAATTCTTTCACGAAATAATAATACACTTTTTAATTTCGTGGAAAGTCGATGGGAATAATGTTTTGCTGAGGTAATGTAAAGCGCATTACTATATTAATAATTTTTTTTATATTACTGTTGATATTTGTAGTTCTGGAAGACTCTTGTTTAAAAGGATTCATTAATGCATTGGAGAATTTTTTTAAATTACCAAATAAATCTTATTTTTCAGTAGGTCATTTTCCCAAAAGGCGGAGACCTCATTTCCTGCAACATTCATCTTCCTGCTGAATTATAAGTATCACATTCACGTATCTTCATGATCAGGGATTCAGGAATCCGTTTATATATTAATACAAGAAAGTTATTTTGGTTTCAACTTATTTTCCTGTATTTTTTAACACCATTCTCACAATTTACTCCATACCCGAGGGTATCGCTTACTCGGGGAGTAAGCCACAACCTACTTTGTTGTTGTTGTAGTTCTTGTTGTTCTTGCCATTGTTGTTCTTGCTGGGGGGGGGGGGGGGCGGTTAGGAAGCGTATGGAAAAGCCTAAAAAGGTTTGAAAAAGGTATTTTGTGTTTAGTTAAAGATACAGGAATTTTAGTATAGGATATTTATGATTTATTTATTAGAATGAAAATGTAAAAGTAAATAAAGAATAATTATTTCTAATTAAGTATAGCGTATTTATTTTAATTTTCGTTGGTGAAACAAGGCTGTAGTTATTTGACCGTAGATTTTATTAAGCGCCCAGAGTAAGTTGGGGTTTTTTAAATGATACACCATACAAACACCGTCATGTATATGTTTAAATTAGTGCCATCCTACAGAAACAGTAAGTAGTGACTATCATACTATGCCTTCCACAAGACGTTCACACTCCACCCTCCTTAAGTACTGTGTCAGCTGTTATCAAAATATAAAAAAAATGCCTTCACGAACTCTATAATCATCAACTTGTTGGCCTATCTAGATGGATCATTTTGGAAGTGTGGCAGAGGTGCCCTCCTATTTCATCAGCGCCGGGCCTAATTCTTCATTTCCATAGGCCTAACCTGACTACTACCGAAGCGCGTTCGAGCGTCTAATGTAATATACGGTGAGTACATATTTGCCTTCGCATTGATGGGATTATATTTTGTCAATTTTGTTTCTCGTGCTTCTGTTTTTTTTTTTTTTGTTTTTTAAGGCGCGGTGTTTTTCTTTTGGGGATGTTGGTTGGTGGGGGGAGGGGGGGGGGGGCGCTTCAACAACTCAACGACTTCAAAGTTATACTCAGGTTATACTTACAGACAATTTTATCCTTCCCCATCATTATACTTCACTTTGCTAAGTAAATCTTGGGCAGTAACTGATATATCTTTCATGCTGGACGAAGATAATATATACTGAACATGTATACATTATTAATGAAATTTCAAAATTCGTGCAGAAAGGATTCGGAAATCGTATGAATTGAAATATTCACAGATATGGGTAACCATATCTGCTTTAAAAGTGTCTAATGAATAACCCTATTGTAGGATAGGAATTTCTTCATTGGTCTAGCTAGCCACTACATAATATGATGCTAACAATGGTAGCATGGCCATTGTTATATACCTTCTAGTAATGAGAAGTGAAATGTAGTTATGTGCCTTTGAAACATACTTACGTTTACTCTTATCTGAACGAAGTAGGCTAATTAAAATTAATATACGTATTTCAGAGTAATCACTTCCTCGTTGGACGAGTGGTTAACGTTTTCGCTTACCGATTCGGCTGGCCAAAGTAAATTCCCCGCTCTGCCAACGTGGAATCAGATGAATTTATTGCTGGTGAATAGAAACTCATTTCTCGATATAACGTGGTTCGGATCCCACAATAATCTGTAGGTCCCGTTGCTAGGTAACCAGCTGGTTCCTAGCCAAGTAAAAACATCTAAAATCCTTCGGGCCAGCCTAGGAGAGCTGTTAATAAGCTCCTTAGTGGTCTGGTTAAACTAAGATATACTTTAATTTTTCAGTCATTTTCCAAAAATGTTGTGCATTGAATCATTTCTCATTCAAGCTGTCCTTTGCGCGTGATTAGATCGAACCTGTTCTTTTCTATCTTTGTTCTTTTGTTCATTAATAAACATGAGCAGACTGCTAATGATACGTGAACAGTGAAAGGTTAAACGTTCATCTGTCCCTCTCCTGTATCAGGAAATCATGATTTTTATTATTATTATTTTTATTTATTTTTTTTTTTTTTGCTCTATCACAGTCCTCCAATTCGACTGGGTGGTATTTATAGTGTGGGGTTCCGGGTTGCATCCTGCCTCCTTAGGAGTCCATCACTTTTCTTACTATGTGTGCCGTTTCTAGGATCACACTCTTCTGCATGAGGCCGGAGCTACTTCAGCCTCTGAGTTTTTCCAGATTCCTTTTCAGGGATCTTGGGATCGTGCCTAGTGCTCCTATGATTATGGGTACGATTTCCACTGGGCATATCCCATATCCTTCCTTATTTCTATTTTCAGATCTTGATACTTATCCATTTTTTCCCTCTCTTTCTCTTCAACTCTGGTGTCCCATGGTATTGCGACATCAATGAGTGATACTTTCTTCTTGACTTTGTCAATCAACGTCACGTCTGGTCTGTTTGCACGTATCACCCTATCCGTTCTGATACCATAGTCCCAGAGGATCTTTGCCTGATCGTTTTCTATCACTCCCTCAGGTTGGTGCTCGTACCACTTATTACTGCAAGTAGCTGATGTTTCTTGCACAGGCTCCAGTGGAGGGCTTTTGCCACTGAATCATGCCTCTTTTTGTACTGGTTCTGTGCAAGTGCCGGGCATTCACTTGCTATGTGGTTTATGGTTTCATTTTTCGTATTGCACTTCCTACATATGGGAGAGATGTTATTTCCGTCTATCATACTTTGAACATATCTGGTTCTTAGGGCCTGATCTTGTGCCGCTGTTATCATTCCTTCAGTTTCCTTCTTTAGCTCTCCCCTCTGTAGCCATTGCCAATTGTCATCGCTGGCTAGTTCTTTAGTCTGTCTCATGTATTGTCCGTGCATTGGTTTGTTGTGCCAGTCCTCTGTTCTTTCTGTCTTTTCTCCTGTCTCTGTATATTTCTGGGTCTTCGTCTACTTTTATTATAGTCCTTCTTCCATGCACTCTTTAGCCAGTCGTCTTCACTGGTTTTCAGATATTGCCCCAGTGCTCTGTTTTCGATGTTGACGCAGTCCTCTATACTTAGTAGTCCTCTCCCTCCTTCCTGTTCGTGTATGTATAGTCTGTCCGTATTTGCTCTTGGGTGTAGTGCTTTGTGTATTGTCATTTGTTTCCTGGTTTTCTGATCTATGCTGCGGAGTTCTGCCTTCGTCCATTCCACTATTCCTGCGCTGTATCTGATTACTGGCACTGCCCATGTGTTTATGGCTTTTTATCATATTTCCGGCGTTGAGTTTTGACTTGAGTATCGCCTTGAGTCTCTGCATATATTCTTTCCTGATCGTGTCCTTCATCTCTTGGTGTTTTATATCTCCTCCTTCCATTATTCCCAGGTATTTGTGTCCTGTCTCATCTGTGTTTGATGTTGCTCCCATCTGGTAGCTTTATCCCTTCAGTTCTCGTTACTTTGCCTTTTTGTATGTTGACTAAGGCGCATTTTTTCTATTCCAAACTCCATCCTGATGTCTCCAGATACATCCTTACAGTCTGGATTAGGGTATCTATTTCCTTGATGCTCTTACCATACAGCTTGATGTCGTCCATGAACATCAGATGGTTGATTTTGTTGCCTCTTTCTTGAGTTGGTACCCGGCATCCATCTTCTGTAGTACTTTTGTCATGGGAATCATGGCTACTACGAAGAGTAGTGGGGAGAGTGAGTCGCCCTGGAAGATCCCTCTCCTGATATTAACCTCTGCTAGTCTTTTTCCAGAGCTTGTAAGTATTGTATTCCAGTGCGCATTGTATTTTTGAGGAAGCTGATGGTATTTTCCTCTGCCCCATATAATTTTCAGGATTATTATTATTATTTTTTTTATTATTATTATTATTATTATTATTATTATTATTATTATTATTATTATATTATTATTATTATTATTATTATTATTATTATTCTGGAAATGATAGAACAATGAAAGGTTAAAACAACCATGTATCACAATGCATCACTACCACGAAATTCATTATTATTATTATTATTATTATTATTATTATTATTATTATTATTATTATTATTATTATTATTATTATTATTATTATTATTATTATATATTATTATTATTATTATTATTTGTTGAACGCCATTCGTATGGGACAAGCCCA
>NC_061108.1:136441037-136466976 GCF_015104395.2 Macrobrachium nipponense
TGGGCTTGTCCCATACGAATGGCGTTCAGTAAATAATAATAATAATAATAATAATAATAATAATAATAATAATAATAATAATAATAATAATCATAATCAATTTCGGGGTAGTGATGTATTGTGATACATGGTTGTTTAACCTTTCACTTTTCTGGTATCATTTGCAGAATAATAATAATAATAATAATAATAATAATAATAATAATAATAATAATAATAATAATAATAATAATAATAATAATAAAGATGCGCCTTAGTCAACACACAAAAAGGCAAAGTAACGAGAACTGAAGGGATAAAGCTACCAGATGGGAGCAACATCAAACACATAGATGAGACAGGATACAAATACCTGGGAATAATGGAAGGAGAGGATATAAAACACCAAGAGATGAAGGACACGATCAGGAAGAATATATTGCAGACTCAAGGCGATACTCAAGTCAAAACTCAACGCCGGAAATATGATAAATGCCATAAACACATGGGCAGTGCCAGTAATCAGATACAGAACAGGAATAGTGGAATGGACGAAGGCAGAACTCCGCAGCATAGATCAGAAAACCAGGAAACAAATGACAATACACAAAGCACTACACCCAAGAGCAAATACGGACAGACTATACATAACACGAAAGGAAGGAGAGAGAGGACTACTAAGTATAGAGGACTGCGTCAACATCGAAAACAGAGCACTGGGGCAATATCTGAAAACCAGTGAAGACGAGTGGCTAAAAGTGCATGGGAAGAAGGACTAATAAAAGTAGACGAAGACCCAGAAATATACAGAGACAGGAGAATGACAGACAGAACAGAAGACTGGCACAACAAACCAATGCACGGACAATACATGAGACAGACTAAAGAACTAGCCAGCGATGACACATGGCAATGGCTACAGAGGGGAGAGCTCAAGAAGGAAACTGAAGGAATGATAACAGCGGCACAAGATCAGGCCCAAGAACCAGATATATTCAAAGAACGATAGACGGAAATAACATCTCTCCCATATGTAGGAAGTGCAATACGAAAAATGAAACCATAAACCACATAGCAAGTGAATGCCCGGCACTTGCACAGAACCAGTACAAAAAGAGGCATGATTCAGTGGCAAAAGCCCTCCACTGGAGCCTGTGCAAGAAACATCAGCTACCTTGCAGTAATAAGTGGTACGAGCACCAACCTGAAGGAGTGATAGAAAACGATCAGGCAAAGATCCTCTGGGACTATGGTATCAGAGCGGATAGGGTGATACGTGCAAACAGACCAGACGTGACGTTGATTGACAAAGTCAAGAAGAAAGTATCACTCATTGATGTCGCAATACCATGGGACACCAGAGTTGAAGAGAAAGAGAGGGAAAAAATGGATAAGTATCAAGATCTGAAAATAGAAATAAGAAGGATATGGGATATGCCAGTGGAAATCGTACCCATAATCATAGGAGCACTAGGCACGATCCCAAGATCCCTGAAAAGGAATCTAGAAAAACTAGAGGCTGAAGTAGCTCCAGGACTCATGCAGAAGAGTGTGATCCTAGAAACGGCACACATAGTAAGAAAAGTGATGGACTCCTAAGGGGGCAGGATGCAACCCGGAACCCCACACTATAAAAATACCACCCAGTCGAATTGGAAGACTGTGATAGAGCAAAAAAAAAAAAAATAATAATAATAATAATGAATTTCGTGGTAATGATGCATTGTGATACAAGGTTGTTCAGCCTTTCACTGCTCTCCTATCATTTCCAGAATAATAATAATAATAATAATAATAATAATAATAATAATAATAATAATAATAATAATAATAATAATAATAATAATAATAATGATTTCCTGATACTGGAGTGGGACAGATGAACGTTTAACCTTTCACTGTTCACGTATCATTAGCAGTCTGCTCATGTTTATTAATGAACAAAAGAACAAAGAATAGAAAAGAACAGGTTCGATCTAATCACACGCAAAGGACAACTTGAAACAGAAAGGATTCAATGCACAACATTTTTGGGAAAATGACTCTGAAAAAATAAGTTATATCTTAGTTTAACCAGACCACTGAGCTAATTAACAGCTCTCCTGGGACTGACCCGAAGGATTTTAGATATTTTTACGTGGCTAGGAACCAACAGGTTACCTAGCAACGGGACCCACAGCTTACTGAGGGATCCGAACCCCATTATATCGAGAAATGAGTTTCTATTCACCAGCAATAAATTCCTCTGATTCCACGTTGGCAGAGCGGGGAATCGAACTCCGGACTGCCGAATCGGTAAGCGAGTACGTTAACCACTCGTCCAACGAGGAAGTGATTACTGTGAAATACAAATATTAATTTTAATTTGCCTACTTCGTTCAGATAAGAATAAACGTAAGTGTGTTTCAAAGGCACATGGGTACATTTCACTTTTCATTACTAGAAGGTATATAACACTGGTAATGCTATCATTGATAGCATCATATTATGTAGTGGCTAGCTAGACCAATAAAGAAATTCCTATCCTACAATAGGGTTATTCATTAGATACTTTTAAAGCAGATATGACTACCCATATCTGTGAATATTTCAATTCATATGATTTCCGATTCCTTTTTGCACGAATTTTTAAATTTCATTAATAATGTATGCATGTTCAGTATATATTATCTTCGTCCAGCATGAAAGATATATCAGTTACTGCCCAAGATTTACTTAGCAAAGTGAAGTATAATGATGGGGAAGGATAAAATTGTCTGTAAGTAGTATAAGCTGAGTATAACTTTGAAGTCCTTGAGTTGTTGAAGCGCCTCCCCCAACCCCCCCGCAAAAAAAAAAAAAAAAAAAAAAAAAACACAGAAAGACGAGAAACAAAATTGAAAAAATATAATCCCATCAATGCGAAGGCAAATATGTACTCGCCGCATATATTACATTAGACGCTCGAACGCGCTTCGGGAGTAGTCAGGTTAGGCCTATGGAAATGAAGAATTAGGCCCGGCGCTGATGAAATGCGAGGGCACCTCTGCCTCTTCCAAAATGATCCATCTAGATAGACCAACATGTCTAGGATTATAGAGTTAGTAAAAGCATTTTTTTTTTATTTTGATAACAGCTGACACAGTACTTAAGGAGGGTGGAGTGTGAACGTCTTGTGGAAGGCATAGTATGATAGTCACTGCTTACTGTTTCTCTAAGGTGGCGCTAATTTAAACATATACATGACAGTATTTGTATGGTGTATCATTAAACAAGGCGTGGTCCGACCCCCAGCTTATTCGGGGCGCTTACTAAAATCTACGGTCAAATACTTACAGCCTTGTTTCACCAACGAAAATTAAAAGAAATACTTTATATTTAATTATAAATAATTAATCTTTATTTACTTTTTACATTTTCATTCTAATAAATAAATCATAAATATCCTATCCTAAAATTCCTGTATCTTTAACTAAACACAAAACACCTTTTTCAGACCATTTTAGGCTTTTCCATACGCTTTCCTACCGCCTCCCCCCCCCCCCCCCACAAGCAAGAACAACAATGGCAAGAACAACAAGAACTACAACAACAACAAAGTAGGTTGTGGCTTACTCCCCGAGTAAGTGATAACCTCGAGTATGGAGTAAGCAGCCCCCTTAAATTGTGAGAATGGTGTTAAAAAATACAGAAAAATAAGTTGAAACCGAAATAACTTTCTTGTATTAATATATAAACGGATTCCTGAATCCCTTATTATGAAGATGCGTGAATGTGATACTTATAATTCAGCAGGAAGAAGATGAATGTTGCAGGAAATGAGGTCTCCGCCTTATGGGAAAATGACCTACTGAAAAATATAAGATTTATTTGATGACAATTTCAAAAATTCTCCTAAGCATTAATGAATCCTTTTAAATAGAATCTTCCAGAGCTACAAGTACCAACAGTAATATAATAAAAATAATTATTATGATAATGAACTTTACATTAGCTCAGCAAAACATTATTCCCATCGACTTTCCATGAAATTAAAGTGTATTATTATTTCGTGAAAGAATTTTCCATTATTCCCACTGGTAGCCATGACAGTTCAATATATCGGATGGAATTCCTGTTGAGAAAAGTTGCTCAAATAAAAGGGAAATTGATTTACTTTTTCTGTCGTCGAGAGAGAGAGAGAGAGAGAGAGAGAGAGAGAGAGAGAGAGAGAATTGTAATAGCACTCCCCAATCAAGGGTTTCATATGAGTGAAAATTAGGTACGGCAAACTGCAAGCAATCCTCCGTCCCTGTTTTCTGCATCTTTCAGATGGTATAGCATTGAGTTACAAGGAGTCACAAGGATTAGGATGCCTCAAAGACTTGTAGGGTCCATCCGAGGAGACATCGTGTGCTCGATTATCCATAGGAGCAGGTTATACTGTTCATTCACAGTGTCCTAATGATTTTGTCTAGTTTTCTTTTAAACTCTTCCACACTGTTGAGAGAGATTGTCCAAATAAAAGAGAGAGAGAGAGAGAGAGAGAGAGAGAGAGAGAGAGAGAGAGAGAGAGAGAGAGAGAATGTGATATGGATATTAGACTCTTGCTTTTACAATACTCCAGAGAGAGAGAGAGAGAGAGAGAGAGAGAGAGAGAGAGAGAGAGAGAGAATGCTTGATCAAGTCACGTGTTACTTTTATTGAAAACGTTTCCTGTCGAGTATAAAGAGAGAGACAGAGAATTGTAGTAGTATTTATACATCATCAGAAAAGAAACAAAAACTCTAACGACCTGTCAAAAATCTGTCATCTCGACTTTCATCTTTACACACCCGAGCTAGCTCCTCAGCGGCGTGGTTGGTATGGTATTAGCGTTCCACCTCGGTGGTCGCGGGTTCGATTCTCGGCCATTCCATTGAGGAGTGAGAGATGTGTATTTCTGGTGATAGAAGCTCACTCTCGACGTGGTTCGTAAGTGACATAAAGCCGTTGGTCTCGTTGTTGAATAACCACTGGTTCCATGCAACGTAAAAGCACCACTCAAACAAACAAACGCACCCGAACTACATCATGCCGTCCTCACACCGGATTTTAAAATGAGTCTTCTCGAACTTCAGCTGAAGTTGCTCCCTTATAAAACTTCATGATCCTTGTAGGAAGTTCAGAACTTCTTAAGGAGCAAGAAAACTTGAGCGTAAGAATTCTTTTGACTTTTACGATACGCGTACAACGCGTTATATTTGAGAAATCTTTCGATTACAACATAGAGCACGAATGTGTTATATTTGCAAAATCTTTCAATTACTTACAACATAGAGCACGAATGTATCATTTTTGCGAACTCTTTCAATTACTTACGACAGAGAGCAAAAATGTTCTTTTCTCTTACAAGCTCTGCACAAGACAGAATTAGTTTTGGATTTTCAATTTTCTAAATGAAAAATAAACCTAATTCTTAAGCTAATTACGACAGAAGCTGTCAAATCAATTCCCTTTACTGCCTGACGGATGACTTATTATGTCTGAAATTCAAACTTTGAGAATAGAGATGAGCTTATTTTCAAAGCATTTCGTCTTATATTTCTCTAACACCGAAGGCAATCCGTATTTTAATGAAGCAAAACATATGTTTTTAGACGATAAGAGATATTTATCAGTGGTAAACAGTAGACATATTCTGCGCTTCGAATAAAACGAGATAGTGTAAAAATCGAAGCCAATATAGGCTTAAAGAATAAGCATAGACACCGAACGAGAGAGAGAGAGAGAGAGAGAGAGAGAGAGAGAGAGAGAGAGAGAGAGAGCATCATGGCATCCTCAAAAGGATCTTCTTTTCACATCTATTAAATCTGACGATTTTGATTGAATATATGGCAACGGATCCCCTGATTCAATCAGTTTTCTTGCAATTATTGTATAACTGTTATTGATATTGAATTGTCATATTGAATTCCACTCTTTCCTGCAACAACGGGAGTAATGTTAAATGTGTTTGTTTCTAATCTCACCACGCTTGACAACGCTTTCTTTGATTTTTTAATTTTTTATATTCTTTCCCCTGTATCCAAGGCTTGTAGTGGCAGATATACCCGAAAATGTGCTGGGAAGTTAAGAGGTTACCTATAGATCTCATACACACACACACACACACACACACACACACACACACATATATATATATATATATATATATATATATATATATATGTGTGTGTGTGTGTGTGTGTGTGTGTGTGTATGCGTGTGTATGTATGTATAGTATATATGTGTGTGTGTGTGTGTGTGTGTGTGTGTGTGTGTTATACGTTTGTGCATTGATGTAATTCTTTACATACATTTTAATGAACTTTCTCCTTAATTTTAAATACCTGTAAAACCCACTGCCCTGATGGTATCGTCAAAGAGACTTGTAACCACCAGTTAAAACCATCTTAAAAACACACTGCAGAAATTAATGGAGAACTGAACGGAAGGGAAGAGCAAACGAAACCGTGATAAAGCATCGCATAACTTAATTACAAATTGGGGAAGGAAACGGATAAGATCAGAGGAGAAATGAGACATAATGAAACAGGAGCGGGGCAGTAAATTATGAAAGAGAAGAGGGTGGATATTCAAAGCAATCAAACGCATCATATACGTATATATTCAGCAAATGGGAGATGAAAGTGGCAATGGAAAAATATAATGAGATGCATGAATGCATAAAAGCGAATATAATGAGACGCATGAATGCATAAAAGGGGATAATGTTATTCTAGACGTGGGGTGTAATTGAATTTGAGTGAAATTCAATCATATTTTGCACGAAAGAAAATGTAAATGGATAATGATACGCAAGACTGCTTCCGTAAATGAAGTGAAGTGATCGAAACGGTGATGGGTTGGTAAGGAAGAAATGACTGCAATGCTTTACTAATAGTTGCAGGGATTAAAACCTCAGTTTAATTTGAAAATGCAAAACTTTTTAACTAAAAATTTAAATTTACCCGAAATGTAAAATGAGTGCAATTCGAAAGTATCAAATCGTTTTTACCAATATTTAGAGGGAATGAAAAATTAAAGCCATTTGAAATTACTTAAACATTTTACTAAAAATTATTACGGAAAGAGAATTAGCATAATTTGATGCTTTTGAATTGCAATCATTTCCTATTTCCGGTTAATTTTAACTTTTAGTACAAAATTTGCTATTTTCAAATTACACTGAGGTTTTATTCCCTGTAATTATTAGTAAAGCTTTTTAATACTTTCTTCATTACCAGCCATTACTGTTTCGATTACATACGAAAGCTCAAACACTTAAGGAGACACAAGTGATCATGAAAGTGACTTAAAATTATAAAAACGCAAAAAGGGCAGAAGCAAAAAAACATTAAATTGAAATTATTCAAAATTTAAAGGGATCAAGAAAATCTTGCTCATTAGAAATAAATTATTGATCTATGATTATGCCATGGGTATAATCATGCTGGAAAAATCTAAAATACTGAAATGCAAGTAACGTCCAAAGAGAAAAGAATTTTGTGATGATTGAGGATAAAATATTGTAAAATGGACTTATAAAAATTAAAGGAACATTAAGAGTAGAGTTAAATGAGTGTACTCTCAGAATGTAGAAGCAAATAAGATGGATAAAGATAAAACACTGAAATACGAAGAACGTTCAAAGAATAATGAATTGAGCGAAAACTGAGGATAAAACCGACGTAAAGTGGAAGTTATATAATAACAATGACAAAATATACTGACGTTCTCTTAATCTTATAAGCTCCTTTCCAAGACGATTTTTATCCTCACCTTCTGCTACACTCATTTTTTTTCTTTGCATTTCTTTTATTTCTTTAAGTAAGAAAAAACTTATAATTTATACTCCATTAAAGAATCCTTTCATTCCCCATCACCCGTCGTCACCAGCAGGGGAAACCTAAACCCCCCTCCCCACAAGGGAGTGATGGTCGCGTCCTCAGAGCCACTGACAGGGTGTTAAGCTTGGTCGATGAATGGCAAATGTACAGTCTCTCTCTCTCTCTCTTCTCTCTCTCTCTCTCTCTCCTCGATCGATCGATCGATCGAATTCCGATGTGTTTAACTGTCAACATATCTGGTAGAACATTCTCTCTCTCTCTCTCTCTCTCTCTCTCCTCTCTCTCTCTCTCTCTCCTCTCTCTCTCTCTCGTCTCTCTCTCTCTCTCTCTCTCTCTCTTCTCCTCTCTCCTCTCTCTCTCTGCTCTCTAAATTCCGATGTGTTTAACCCTCAACACATCTGGTAGAACATTCTCTCTCTCTCTCTTCATCTCTCTCTCTCTCTCTCTCTCTCTCTCTCTCTCTCTCGTATACACTTCCAAGTTCAAATATAGAAAGAAGGAAACGGTGCTGCAGCTCTACACATCAATAGTTAGAACCCATCTTGAATATGCAGTACAGTTTTGGTCACCAACACTAAGAAAAGCCATAAATAGCTTAGAAGGGGTACAAGCAAGAGTCACAAAGTTAATTCCATCCATCAGGCAAATAGGTTACCGAACACGACTAGAGAGTCTGAACATGTATGGCTTAGAAACACGACGATTGCGAGGACAACTAATAGAAACTTTTAAAATACTGAAAGGCATAACAAAAGTAGATAGTAACCTATTTACATTAAACGAAAACCAGAACAGAAATAATGGATGGAAACTAGAACTTAAGAGATACAATACATCACATTGTGGGGACTTCTCCACCAGAGGTTGTAAACAGCAACAGTGTGGAAGAGTTTAAAAGAAAGCTAGAAAAAATCATTAGGACACTATGAATGCACAGTAAAATCTGCTCCTGGAGATAAGTGAGCACACGATGTCTCCTCGGATGGACTAACAAGTCTTTGAAACATCCTAATCCTTGTAACTTCTTGTAGCGCTCTCTCTCTCTCTCTCTCTCTCTCCAGTACCCCATTCTGAGCCATAAATACTTGTAATGGTACTGGGACTTCATGAACACCCTGTACTTTTTACAATTCCTTTTGGTGGCCCCTCGGAGAATATGCAGGACCTAAATCACCCAGAAGGAAGGAAGAGTCATCAATGCAATTTGCAAATATATAAAGCATTTCTAGGCATCACCCTGCTTATATAAACAAAGATTCAGGAACTCCAAATCTCCGCTAAATTCAAATACATTGCATCGAGTTAATATGATATGATAATATGGTATGATATTATATTTCTTCATCACGGTCCGGTGTTTACGAAAACCGCATTTTCCAGAGGGGGAAGTGCCGGGGACGGGGGGTGGGGTTGGGCGGGGGAGAAGGGTTAGGTTGAGGAGGGGTGGGGGGTATTAGTAACGCCGAAATGCCTTTGGTAATTTTCCGAATAAATAAGAATCGTACAGTGCTAAGTTCCATCTATATAATTCTCCTATGACACTCGCTAATTAGTCGCTTATATACAAAAAGTATTTACAGAATGCTTTGCATAATATGTTAATTTTCCTTTTTGATTGAATAGTTTTGTTTAGAGATTTTCCGCTAAGCAGTTGAACAGTTTGGTAAAAATTATAAGTTTCGCCGTTTCACAAAAATCATGATCTACTATCAGTCTCACATTTATGAAATTATATATAAATATATATATAGATATATATATATATATATATATATATATAATATATATATATATATATATATGTGTGTGTGTGTGTGTGTGTGTGTGTGTGAGTGTGTGTGTGTTGTATGTATGTATGTATGTATGTATGTATGTATGAATATATATATATATATATATATAGATATATTTATATCATATATTATATATATATATATATATATATATATATATATATTAATTATTATACTATATATATATAAATATATATTATATATATTATATATCTATATAGATATATAGAGATATATATATATATTGACAGATATAGCTATAAAGACACACACACATATATATACACAATATATATAAACATATATATACATATACATCGTAACTGGCAGTGTTGACGCTGCTTCATTCTGACTCCTTTTAGTCGGCAGATCAGCTACCATTAATACCACAACAATGTACGGAGCTATGAACAGTACTTTGAGTCATTCATTTTACCCCTGGTATTTGAAACAGAACTTCACAAGGCTTCCGCGGCATTCAGAGGATATCCAGACATTCCTAAAACCAATGTGCAGGATTTGTGAACGTCTGAATCGTTGAGTTGGTCATTTCCTTAAGGCCCCCATGCAATGAACGATTGTCTGAACGACTGTCTGTATCGTTCGCAAAAACACTATGTATGGGCTTGTCTGAATGCAAAAGTGGGCGGAGCTACGTGTCTGAACGATCTCAGCGGGAATCTGTCACGACCAGGTTGCTGCTGGCTTGCGACTCAAGTCTGTCATACACGGATCGTTCAATGTTTGGGTTTGTCTGCCGATATAACGCTATCGCGCAAGTCATTCTAGAAATGATGCCACGTCTTCTCGAGAGAAAATCTTTGTTCAGACGGAAATCGGTGCGGAGATCGTTCATACTGTCTTGAATAGTGTGTGTGTGTTTGTCGATAACGGCAATCGTTCAGTGTATGGCGGCCTTTAGCATTGTAGTAGGTTTTCTGTGAATTTTAAATGTGTGTTGGTTATGTGGATGAGTCTTTTGTTATTTTGTTTTATGTGTATTAATCCATTTTACAGCCGTGATGATGGATGGGGCTGGACCCCGAAACGTCGCTCAATAAAGCTTTGTTAAATTACCAGAAGGCGTCTCCCTTGCTTCCTTGCGAATGTATCTCGAATGACTGCTGTTTTCCTGTGATATATATATATATATACTATATCATAATAGAGTTATATTATACATTATATATATATAGATATAGAAGACATAATATATATATATATATATATACGCATATAATCTCATTTTTTCGTTATTGTTTTCCACCGACATTCGTTTGTAAAAGGCAATCAGATGTATAATACAACTCATAAAATACAGTTAAACAAAGTAATTTCTACTGTTCCTCTCGTAACCTCGCCGTGAATTTGCGGAATTGAAATCAGCCACAATGGAAAAACTGCCCCATTATTAATACAAATAATTTGCATACACAAAACTGCTCCACGCATCAGACTGCTTATATAAACAAACATTCGGGAACGCGAAATCTCCCTCCGCTATATTCAAATGCATCGGCTTGAGTTAATGATATGATAATGATTATGTTATGATATCTTTGTCATGGTTCGGTACTTTTCGAAAAACGAATTCATTACCGTAGCGGGGTTGGTATTAGCAAGGGTGAGAGGCCTTCGGTAATGTTCTGGATAAATAAATTATTACAATGCTAAATTTCCATTTAAACAAGTCAGGTATTTAATCCGTTAATTATTCGCTTTAATGTTGTTATATATATATATATATATATATATATATATATATATATATATATATATATATATATATATATATATATATAACAACATTAAAGCGAATAATTAACGGATCTACTACCTGACTTGTTTAAATGGAAATTTAGCATTGTAATAATTTATTCATCCAGAACATTACTGAAGGCCTCTCACCCTTGCTAATACCAACCCCGGTACGGTGCTAAATTCGTTTTTCGTAAATACCGAACCATGACAAAGATATCTTACCATATTATCATTTCATTAACTCAAGCCGATGCATTTGAATATAGCGGAGGGAGATTTTGCGTTGCAGAATATTTGTTTATATAAGCAGGCTGATGCGTGGAGCGTTTTGTGTATGCAAATTATTTGTATTAATATATATATATATATATATATATATATATATATATATATATATATATATATATATATGTGTGTGTGTGTGTGTGTGTGTGTGTGTGTGTGTGTATATATATATATATATATATATATATATATATATATATATATATATATATATATATATATATATATATATATATATATATATATGATGCACTCCATAAAATGTTGATTTTTCGTTTATGATATAGTTTGAACGATTTCCCGCATAGGAGTTTCACCACGTCAAACAATAGGATTTGGTACAGCTCAGGATTCAGACCCTCAAAAATACTGCAGATTTATACATACTAATTATGTTTTGGAGATGTTTGTGATCTTGTATTGTAATATGAATGAAACTGTTCACTTCTGATACGTACGATTTACTGAATACAGGAATGGATTTCACATTAGCTATGTTGCGATTCCACTTCCTTGAGACTGATAGTAGATCATGATTTTTTTTTTTTTTTTGAAATGGTAAAACTTCCCTTTATTACCAAATATTCTCGAAAATCTCAGTCCTAAAGATTAAGCAAATCTTGATATTAGAAACTGTTGAACTGCTTAGCGGAAAATCTCTCAACAAAACTTTTAAATAAAAAAAAAGAAAAATTAACATATTATGCAAAGCATCCTATAAATATTTTTTTTAAATAAGCGAATAATTAGCGAGTCTAATAGAAGAATTAAATAGATGGAAATTTAGCATTGTAGGAACTTATTTATTCGGAAAATTACCGAAGGCATTTCGGTGTTACTAATACCCACCCACCTAACCCTTCTCCCCCAACCCCACCCCCGTCCCGTCCCCGGCACTTCCCCCTGTACTAAATTCGGTTTTCGTAAACACCGGACCGTGATGAAGATATATAATATCATACCATATTATCATATCATATTAACTGGATGCGATGCATTTGAATTTAGCGGAGATTTGGAGTTCCCGAATCTATGTTTATATAAGTAGGCTGATGCCTAAAAATGCTTTATATATTTGCAAATTCTATTGATGGCTCTTCTTTTATTCTGGCTGATTTAGGTCCTCCATATTCTCGGTGGGGCTACCAAAAGGAATCGTAGTCCCAGTACCATTACAAGTAGTATTTATGGCTCAGAAAGTTATTGGGACTTTATGGACACCCTGTATTTCACTGTATTCTATTTTATGGGTTTTGTATTATGCAGCTGGTTGCTTTTTCTTGTATCTCCCTATTGACGTGTGTTACTGATGTAGGTTCAGTGATGTGTTTTGTTCGCTGCAGAGAGAGAGAGAGAGAGAGAGAGAGAGAGAGAGTTACAAGGAGTTGCAAGAATTAGGATGTCTCAAACCCTTGTTGGTCCATCCGAGGAGGCATTGTGTGCTCACTTATCTCTAGGAGCAGGTTTTACTCTTCGTTCAAAGTATCTTAATGATTTTGTCTAGCTTTCTTTTAAACTTCCACATTCTTGCTGTTTACAACTTCTGGTGGCAGTTTATGCCACGTGTCACACGATAGGATGTGTTATATCTCTTAAGTTCTAGTTTCCATCCATTATTTCTTGTCTGGTTTTCGTTTAATGTAAATAGGTTACTGTCTACTTTTGTTATGCCTTTCAGTATTTTAAAAGTTTCTGTTAGTTGTACTCACAATCGTCGTGTTTCTAAGCCATACATGTTCAGGCTCTCTAGTCGTCTTCGGTAACCTATTTGCCTGATGGATGGAATTAACTTTGTGGCTCTTGCTTGTCCTTCTTATCTATTTATGTCTTTTCTTAGTGTTGGTGACCAAAACTGTACTGCATATTCAAGATGGGGTCTAATTATTGATGTGTAGAGCTGCAGCACAGTTTCCTTGTTTCTGTATTTGAACTGCCTCTTTATGTATCCCACTAGTTTCTGCGCCTTCTTTTCAGCTTTTATGCACTGGTTTGTGGATTTCAAGTCCTTGGTAATAATGACTCCAGGGTCTTCCTCTTGTTCTACACTATTTATGCCATTCGTAAGTAGCATGATGGTTGGTTGTTCCTATTTGTAACACTACATTTATCTACGTTACAAGGCATTTGTCATTTTTTTTACCATTCTCCTATTTTTATTAAATCATTTCTTAAACTTTCCACTGCATCTGGGTCTGCAGCATTTAAACCTAGTTTGGTGTCATCTGCAAATTTGGCTATCCTGCTAGTTAAGCCTACATCAATGTCATTAATGTAGATCAGAAACGAGACAGGGTCAAGGGCAGAACCCTGGGTAACTCCACTTGTTAAATCTGCCCATTCTGATTCTTCACCATTTATTACGACTCTCTGTTTTCTATAAGTTGGCCAGTCTTCGACCCAGTCTGCTGTTTCTCCTACAATTCCTAAAGCTCTAACTTTTGTCATCAGTTTCTTGTGTGGGACTTTGTCAAAGGCCTTTTGGAAATCTAAGTAGAGTATATCTATTGCTCTACTACTGTCGTAAATACCTAGCATGTTATGAAAAAACTCCAAGAGGTTTGATAGGCAGGATCTGTTTTGTCTGAAACCGTGTTGACTGTTTATCATTAAGTTGTTTCTATCTATGTGATCCACGATTTGATCTGCAATTATGGACTCAAAAATCTTGCAAACGACCGACGTTAGGCAGAGAGGAGAGAGAGGAGAGAGAGAGAGAGAGAGAGAGAGAGAGAGATTCTTTCCATGGTTCGTAATTAAAATTGGAAGTTACGAGAGAGAAGAGAGAGAGAGAAGAAAGGAGAGAGAGATAGAGAGAGAGAGAGAAGCAGATAGAGGTGGAGAGATCTTTTCATGGTTTTTCG
Source organism: Macrobrachium nipponense (assembly GCF_015104395.2). NCBI lineage: Eukaryota > Metazoa > Arthropoda > Malacostraca > Decapoda > Palaemonidae > Macrobrachium > Macrobrachium nipponense. The sequence continues at coordinate 136,455,546 of NC_061108.1, forward strand.
TTAAATAAACTTGGAAGTGTACGAGAGAGAGAGAGAGAGAGAGAGAGAGAGAGAGAGAGAGAGAGAGAGAGAGAGAGTGATATCTTTCATGGTTCGTATTAAACTTGGAAGAGTGTACGAGAGAGAGAGAGAGAGAGAGAGAGAGAGAGAGAGAGAGAGAGAGAGAGAGAAAGGGCCACCGTTTCCAAAATCATTCCCACTCCAGATTGGGAATGCAACCACATTTTGTGTGAGAGGACCTGTAAAGCAGACTGATGAAGGGTCGCGTTCTTTTGATTGCTGGACAGCCAAAAATACAACATGAACGAACACGGAAGATATTATGCTTCGCCATCACAGTGGTTATTGAAGATTTATCGTTGAATTTCATACTCAGAAATATAGCATCTGCACGCTGGTTGTTCAAGTATGATGATGAATTATCTTTAATTCTTCATGATTACAATGCATAGAACAATTACTTTAACGCGATTAGCGCTGCAATACAGTATACTATTGTAATTCATTGGGTGACATTTCAGTTTTGAAATGCACGGTTTCAGGCTAATATACGAACGTGGTGGGTACTGTTTTCACGCTAAGGGTAGGAATAACTAATTCTACATTTAATAACAAAGTAATGTAGTTTATATTATAATTCAAATGCTCATAGAAAGGCCATATCTGATATAAACATTTTCCTTTCGAACATGAAGCTGCCGAGATTAATCCATGACTGAAAATATTTGCAGATGGAGGAAGTAAAGAGAGACTGTGAGCAAGAATGACATTACGAGGATAAATGACAACTGATAAGATGGAACAGTGAAGAATTGAAGCAAATAATGGCGATTAAGATGTTTGGGTGATGGAAGGATGAGATGAGGTGAAGCAAGAAAGGAAGTTGGATGTTTGTTCATTTTTTTAATTGTTGAACCAATTTTCCTCTGTAGGAGTGAAGCATACATGTTCACTGTGAAAGCAAGATGGTGGAAGCTGTGAATCTAGGATTCCTTTAAAAACCTGTGCCCAAATCCGACATTCCTATTTTATGAAAGTGCCTTTTTATTTAAATGGAATTAGTAATCAGTCAGTCAATCTTTGTGTGCCACTCAGCCCACAGTTACGTAAGCCTGATGATGATCGGTCATTACTGTGAAGTTAAGTATGCCTTATGTTAATTTGTCAGTGTTGAGAATCTTAAGTTTTGGAAGAATTTTTGATTCAAGAGGAGGAGGAGGAGGAGGAGGAGAACGTATTGAAGAAGTCAGATTTTAAGACCAATTTAACCTTTCCTGTGAAAATTTAAAGGAGATTTCAGAAATATTCTTGTTGCAAAATATGTATTATTCACCTGACTGCCTAGAGGGCAACATGAATTAAACACCGACTGGCCTGATGGCTGTTGGTTTGGAGACCCAGAGCATTGTAGAAGGGACTTGTGCTGGGGGACCACAAAGCCTCTCCCACTTTACTCGAGGTATTAAACCTCGCAGCCTTCCCTTTACCCCTTTGGGCATTCAAAGCCACGACATACTGCAAAATACGTATTTTTCAGCAGGCCACGGCTGTGACTGCCCAAAGGGACAAAAGGAATTTGTCACAGACTGACCTGATGACTGCGGGGTTGAATACAAAATGTAAAGTGGGAGAGGCTTCGTGTTCCCCCAGCATGGGTCCCTCCGACAATTATCTGGGTCCCCAACCCAACTGCCATCAGGCTATGGCTGTGACTGCCCAAATGGGCAAAAGGAATTTGTCACAGACCGACTTGACGGCTGCGAAAATACCTCAAGTAAAGTGGGTCCCTCAAACAATACTCTGGGCCTTCAACCCAACAGTCTTAAGGGCAACCTGTGGCTCATTCATTGTGTCCTCTGGGCGGGAAGGTGAAAAATACGTACTTTGGAGCAGGCCATGGCTGTGACTGCCGAAAGGGGCAAAAAAAATTTGTCACAGACTGGCTTGCTGGCTGTGGGGTGGAATACCTAGAGTAAAGTGGGAGAGGATATGTGATCCCCCAGCACGGGTCTCTCCTACAATGCTCTGGGTCTCCAACCCAACAGCTGTCAAGCCAGTTGGTGACAAATTCTTTTTGCCCCTTTCGGCAATCACAGCCATGGCCTGCTGCAAAATATGTATTTTTCACCTGCCTGCCTAAAGGACAGAATGACTGAGCCAAAGGTTGCCCTGAAGACTGTTTAGTTGAAGGCCCAGAGTATTGTTGGAGGGACCCACTTTACTTGAGGTATTTTCGCAGCCGTCAAGTCGGTCTGTGACAAATTCCTTTTGCCTCTTTGGGGCAGTCAAAGCCATGGCCTGATGGCTGTTGAGTTGAAGACCCAGAGTATTGTAGGAGACACCCATGCTGGGGGAACACAAAGCCTCTCCCACCTTACTCGAGGTATTCAACACTGCAGTCATCAAGTCGGTCTGTGACAAATTTCTTTTGCTCCTTTGGACAATCACAGCCATAGCCTGATGGCAGTTGGGTTGGAGACCCAGAGTATTGTAGGAGGGACCCATGCTGGGGGAGCACGAAGACTCTCCAACCTAACTCGAGGTATTCATCTTCGCAGCCATCAAGCCAGTCTGTGAAAAATTCATTTTGCCTCTTTGGGCAGTCACAGCCATGGCCTGATGGCAGTTGGTTGGAGACCCAAAGCAATGTGGGAGGAACCCGTGCTGGGGAAACACGAAACCTCTCCCACCTTAATCGAGGTATTCAACCCTGCAGCTATCGAACCAGTCTGTGACAAATTCCTTTTGCCCCTTTGGGCAGTGACATCAATAGCCTGATGGCAGCTGGGTTGGAGACCCAGAGCATTGTAGGAGGGACCCGTGCTGGGGGAATACGAAGCCTCTCCCACTTTACTCGAGGTATTCAACCCTGCAGCCATCAAGTCAGTCTGTGACAAATTCCTTTTGCCTCTTTGGGCAGTCACAGCCATGGCCTGATGGCTGTTGAATTGGACACCCAGAGTATTGTAGGAGGGACCTGTGCTGGTTGAACACAAAGCCTCTCCCACCTGACTCGAGGTATTCAACCCTAAAGCCGTCAAGTCAGTCTGTGACAAATTCCTTTTGCCTCTTTGGGCAGTCACATCCTTGGCCTGATGGCTGTTGAGTTGGAGACAAAGAGTATTGTACGAGAGACCCATGCTGGGGGAACACAAAGCCTCTCCCACTTTACTTGAGGTATTCAACCCTGCAGCCATCAAGTCGGTCTGTGACAAATTCCTTTTGCCCCTTTGGGCAGTCACAGCCATAGCCTGATCGCACTTGGGTTGGAGACCCAGAGTATTGTAGGAGGGACCCATGCTGGGGGAGCACGAAGCATCTCCAACCTTACTTGAGGTATGGTATTCATCTTCGCAGCCATCGAGCCAGTCTGTGACAAATTCTTTATGCCTCTTTGGGCAGTCACAGCCATGGCCTGATGGCAATTGGGCTGGAGACCCAGAGTATTGTGGGAGGGACCCATGCTGGGGAAACATGATGCCTCTCCCACCTTACTCTAGGTATTCAACTTTGAAGCCATCGAGCCAGTCTGTGACAAATTCCTTTTGCCCCTTTGGGCAGTCACAGCCATAGCCTGATGGCAGTTGGGTTGGAGACCCAAGTATTGTGGGAGGGACCCGTGCTGGGGAAATACGAAACCTCTCCCACCTTACTCGAGGTATTCATCTTCGCTGTCATCGAGCCAGTCTGTGACAAATTCCTTTTGCCCCTTTGGGCAGTCACAGCAATAGCCTAATGGCAGTTGGGTTGGAGACCCAGAGTATTGTCGGAGGGACCCTAGCTGGGAAACACGAAACCTCTCCCACTTTATTCGAGGTATTCAACTCTGCAGCCATCAAGCCAGTCTGTGACAAATTCCTTTTGCCTCTTTGGGCAGTCACACCATGATGGCAGTTGGGTTGGAGACCCAAAATATTGTAGAAGAGACCAATGTTGGGGGAACACAAAGCCTTTCTCATCTTAATCAAGGTATTCAACCCCGCAGCCGTCAAGTTGGTCTGTGACAAATTCCTTTTGCCTCTTTGGGCAGTCACAGCCATGACCTGATGGCTGTTGAGTTGGAGACCCAGAGTATTGTAGGAGAGACCCATGCTGGGGGAACACAAAGTCTGTCCCACTTTACTTGAGGTATTCAACACTGCAGTCATCAAGTCGGTCTGTGACAAATTCCTTTTGACTCTTTGGGCAGTCACATCCATGGCCTGATGGCTGTTGAGTTGGAGACCCAGAATATTGTAGGAGAGACCCATGCTAGGGAACACAAAGCCTCTCCCACCTTACTCGTGGTATTCAACCACGCAGCCGTCAAGTCGGTCAGCGACAAATTCCTTTTGCCACTTTGGGCAGTCACAGCCATGGCCTGATGGCTGTTGAGTTGGAGACACAGAGTATTGTAGGAAAGACCCATGCTGGGGATCACAAAGCGTCTCCCACTTTACTGGAGGAGACCCAGAGTATTGTAGGAGGGACCCATGCTGGGGGAGCATGAAGCCTCGCCCACCTTACTCGAGGTATTCATCTTTGCAGCCATCGAGCCAGTCTGTGACAAATTCTTTTGCCTCTTTGGGCAATCACAGCCATGGCCTGATGGCAGATGGGTTGGAGACCTAGAGTATCGTTGGAGGGACAAGTGCTGGGGAAACACGAAACCTCTCCCACCTTACTCGAGGTATTCAACCCTGCAGCCATCGAGCCAGTCTGTGACAAATTCCTTTTGCCCCTTTGGGCAGTCACAGCAATAGCCTGATGGCAGTTGGGTTGAGACCCAAGAGCATTGTAGGAAGGACCCGTGCTGCCCCGGGGGAATACGAAGACTCTTCCACTTTACTCGAGGTATTCAACCCTGCAGCCGCAAGTCAGTCTGTGACAAATTCCTTTTGCCTCTGGGCAGTCACAGCCATGGCCTGATGGCAGTTGGGTTGGAGACACAGAGCATTGTAGGGAGAGAGCCCATGCTGGGGGAACACAAAGCCTCTCCCACTTTACTCCAGGTATTTTAACACTGCAGTCATTTAAGTCAGTCTGTGACAATTCATTTTGCCCTTTGGGCAGTCACAGCCATAGCCTGATGGCAGTTGGTTTGGAGACCCAAGTATTGTTGGAGGGACCTGTGCTGGGCCGGGAAACACGAAACTTCTCCCACCTTACTCGAGGTATTCAACTTCGCAGCCATCGAGCCAGTCCTGTGATAAATTCCTTTTGCCCCTTTTGGGCAGTCACAGCCTAGCCTGATAGCAGTTGGGTTGGAGACCTAGAGTATCGTTGGAGGGACAAGTGCTGGGGAAACACGAAACCTCTCCCACTTTACTCGAGGTATTCAACCCTGCAGCCATCGAGCCAGTCTGTGACAAATTCATTTTGCCCCTTTGGGCAGTCACATCCATAGCCTGATGGCAGTTGGGTTGGAGACCCAGAGCATTGTAGGAGGGACCCATGCTTGTGGAATATGAAGCCTCTCCCACTTTACTCGAGGTATTCAACCCCGCAGCCGTCAAGTCGGTCTGTGACAAATTCCTTTTGCCTCTTTGTGCAGTCACATCCATGGCCTGATGGCTGTTGAGTTGGAGACCCAGAATATTGTAGGAGAGACCCGTGCTGGGGGAACACAAAGCCTCTCCCACCTTAATCGAGGTATTCAACCTTGCAGCAGTCAAGTTGGTCTGTGACAAATTCCTTTTGCCCCTTTGGGCAGTCACAGCCATAGCCTGATGGCAGTTGGGTTGGAGACCCAGAACATTGCAGGAGGGGCTCGAGCTGGGGGAATACGAAGCCTCTCCTACTTTACTTGAGGTATTCAACCCAGCAGCCGTCAAGTCGGTCTATGACAAATTCCGTTTGCCTCCAAGGGCAGTCACAGACATGGCCTGATGTCTGTTGAGTTGGAGACACAGAATATTGTAGGAGAGACCCGTGCTGGGGGAACACAAAGCCTCTCCCACTTTACTTGAGGTATTCAACACTGCAGTCATCAAGTCGGTCTATGACAAATTCATTTTGCCTCTTTGGGCAGTCACAGCCATAGCCTGATGCCAGTTAGGTTGGAGACCCAGAGTATTGTGCGAAGGACCAGTGCTCGGGGGACACGAAGCCACTCCCACCTTACTCGAGGTATTCAACCCTGCAGCCCTCAAGTCGGTCTGTGACAAATTCATTTTGCTCCTTTGGGCAGTCACAACCATAGCCTGATTGCAGTTGGGTTGGAGACCCAGAGTATTGTAGGAGGGACCCATGCTGGGGAAACACGAAACCTCTCCCACCTTACTCAAGGTATTCAACTTTGCAGCCATCGAGCCAGTCTGTGATAAATTCCTTTTGCCCCTTTGGGCAGTCACAGCCATAGTCTGATGGCCGTTGGGTTGGAGACCCAGATTATTGTAGGAGGGACCCATGCTGGGGAAACACGAAACCTCTCCCACCTTGCTCGAGGTATTCAACCCTGCAGCAATCGAGCCAGTCTGTAACAAATTTCTTTTGCCCCTTTGGGCAGTCACAGCCATAGCCTGCGCAAAATACGTATTAGGCAGTATGCCGTGGCTGTGAATGCCCAAACGGGCAAAGGAACGGCTGAGGGGTTGAATACTTCAGGTAAAGTGGGAAAGGCTTTGTGGTCCCCCAGCACGAGTTCCTTCTATATTGCTCTGGGTCTCCAAACCAACAGCCTTCAAGACAGCTTTTGCTTAATCCATGTTGCCCTCTAGGCAGTCAGGTGAAAAATATCTTTGAAAAGTTCACAGCAAAGGTTGAATTGTTCTTAATATCTGACTACTGCAATATGTTCTTCCTCCTACACCTCCTCCTCCTCTTGACTCAAAAATCCTTCTAAAGCTCAAGATTCCCAACATAGACAGATTAATATTAGGCATAGGTAACTTCTCAATAATGACTGATCATCATCACGCTTACGTAACTGTAGGCTGAGGGGCACACAGGATGACTGACTAATTACTAATTCCATTTAGATAAAAAGGCACTTTCATATAATAGCAATGTCGGATTTGGGCACAGTTTTTTTTTAAGGAATCCTAGATCCACAGCTTCCACCATCTTGCTTTCACAGTGAACATGTATGCTTCACTCCTATAGAGGAGAATTGGTTCAACAATTAAAAAAATCAACAAACATCCAGCTTCCTTTCTTGCTTCACCTCATCTCTTCCTTCCATCACTCAAAAATCTTAATCGCCATTTTTACTTCAATTCTTCACTGTTCCATCTTATCAGTTGTCATTTACCCTCGTAATGTCATTCTTGCTCACAGTCTCTCTTTACTTCCTCCATCTGCAAATATTTTCAGCCATGGATTAATCTCGGCAGCTTCATGTTCGAAAGAAAAATGTTTATATCAGTTATGGCCTTTCTATGAGCATTTGAATTATAATCTGCACTACATTACTTTCTTATTAAATGTGGAATTAGTTATTCCTACCCTTAGCGTGAAAACAGTACCCACAACTTTCGAACATCAGCCTGAAACCGTGAATTTCAAAACTGAAATGGCACCCAATAAATTACAATGATATAATGTATTGCAGCGCTAATCGCGTTGAAGTAAATATGTAAATGTTCTCTGCATTGTAATCATGAAGAATTAAAGATAATTCATCATCCTACTTGAACAACTAGCGTGCAGATGCGAGATTTCTGTGCATGAAATTCAACGATAAATCTTTAATAACCACTGTGATGGCGAAGCATAATATCTTCCGTGTTCGTTCATGTTGTATCTTTGGCTGTCCAGCAATCAAAAGAACGCGACCCTTCATCAGTCTGCTTTACAGGTCCTCTCACACAAAAACGTCGTTGCATTCCCGATCTGGAGTGGGAATGATTTTGGAAACGGTGGCCCCTCTCTCTCTCTCTCTCTCTCTCTCTCGCTCTCTCTCTCTCTCTCTCTCTCTTACACTCTTCCAAGTTCAATGCAAACCATGAATGATTTCTCTCTCTCTCTCTCTCTCTCTCTCTCTTTTGATAAAGTAGACCATAATATATTGGCGAAGAAAATTAGAAAACACAATATCGTGATAAAGTAGGAAGATGGTTAAAAGAATTTTTACACAACAGAAAACAGATAGTTATTGCAAACGACGAGAAATCGGATGAAAGCCAAGGTAATATCCGGTGGTGCCGCAAGGTACGGTGTTAGCTGCAATACTGTTTGTTATTATGATTGAAGACATAGACAATAATGTTAAGGATTCGGTAGTGAGTAGTTTCGCAGATGACACAAGATAAGTAGAGAAATTACTTGTGATGAAGATAGGAACGCTCTACAAAGAGACCTTAACAAAGTATATGATTGGGCAGAGGTAAATAGGATGGTATTTAACTCTGATAAATTTGAATCATAAATTATGGAGACAGAGAAAGAAAGCTATATGCATATAAAGGGACCTAATAATGAGACCATCACAAATAAGGAAGCAGTTAAAGACCTTGGTGTGATGATGAATAGGAACATGTTATGCAATGATCAAATAGCAACTCTGTTGGCTAAATGTAAAGCAAAAATGGGACAATGTTGTTACGGCACTTCAAACAAGAAAAGCTGAACACATGATTATGCTTTATAAAACATATGTTCGTAGTCCACTTGAATATTGCAATATGATATGGTACCCACACTATCAAAAGGATATTGCACAAATAGAGAGTGTACAAAGGTCCTTTACAGCTAGAATAGAAGAAGTTAAGGACCTAGACTACTGGGAAAGACTACAATTCTTAAAATTATATAGTCTAGAAAGGAGAAAGAGAACGCTACATGATAATTCAGGCATGGAAAAACAGATAGAAGGAATAGCAGAAAAGATCATGGAACTAAAAATATCAGAAAGAGCAGCAAGGTAGATTAATAGTGCCCAAAACTATACCAGGAAAAATAAGGAAAGCACACAGGACATTAATCCACTACGCACCAGCATCGATAATGCAGCGTCTATTCAATGTGTTGCCCATTCATCTGAGGAATATATCAGGAGTGAGCGTAGATGTGTTTAAGAATAAGCTCGACAAATATCTAAACTGCATCCCAGACCATCCAAGATTGGAAGATGCAAAATATACCGGAAGATGTACTAGCAACTCTCTGGTAGACATTAGAGGTGCCTCACACTGAGGGAACCTGGGGCAACCCGAACAAGATGTAAGGTCTGTAAGGTAAGGTAAGGTCTCTCTCTCTCTCTCTCTCTCTCTAACGTTGGTTGTTAGCAAGATTTTTGAGTCCATAATTGCAGATCAAATTGTGGATCACATATATATAACATGCTAGGTATTTACGACAGTAGTAGAGCAATAGATATACTCTACTTAGATTTCCAAAAGGCCTTTGACAAAGTCCCACACAAGAAACTGGTGACAAAAGTTAGAGCTTTAGGAATTGTAGCTAACTTTAACCTTAAATAATATAGAACCTATTGAGGCTAGAGGGCTACAATTTGGCATGGTTGATGTTTGGAGGGTGGTTGATCAACATACCGACTTGCAGCCCTCTAGCCTCAGTAGTTGTTAAGATCTAAGGGAGGACAGAAAAAGACTCGAAATGTAGACTTCACAGAATGTTTACCGAAGTGACAGGGATTTTTAGAATGTTTTAAAGGGTATGAAAAGCATTTTTCATTTCCCAGAGATAAGGCAACCAGGCCAATAATATCACTGACTACACCTTTACGACCACTAGCAATGGAAACTGAAGTCCTTAATGGAATAAAGAGAGCATAAAACGGTCCATTGTGGATTCTCGCGTGGACGTTACGTTTCGTAAAACACGTGTTATTCTGTGCTTATCGCCTGAGGTACCTGAATATATAATCTTATTATCGTATATATATATATATATATATATATATATATATATATATATATATATATATATATATATAATATATACATATGACTTTGGAATAAAAGTAGAAAGTCTTGGTACCTCCTTTCATTTTCACGTAAGGATCTCTTATAAACTTCACCGGCGGCACATATATAGGTATATATATATATATATATATATATTATATATATATATATCTATATATATATATATATATATATATATATATATATATATATATATATATATATACCATATATATATATAGATATATATATATATATACATATATATATATATATATATATATATATATATATATATATATATATATATATATATATATATATATATATATGATGATATATATATATATATATATATATACATATATATATATATATATATATATATATATATATATATATATCTACATATATATATATATATATATATATATATACATACATATATATATTTATATATATATATATATATATATATATATATATATATATATATGTATGTATATTTGGAAGGGATGGTATATATATATATATATATATATATATATATATATATATATATATATATATATATATATATATTATATATATATATATATATATATATACATATATATATATATATATATATATATATATATAATATATATATATATATATATAGATATATACATACATATATATATATATATATATATATATATATATATATATATATATGATATATATATATGTAGTATATTTGGAAGGGATGGTATAATCAGAACTACATTGTTCCCCTTTTCAAATTGAAAATCTATAGATACGAGTTGATATAATCGGGCACTTAGTCTTTTCATGGAGGTCTGTTAATCTAATGGATTTTTATTTGTATCAAAGCTGACCAAGCACGGAGGTACTACCTACAGTGTGCCTTGTGTAGCGTACTTGAAATTTTTGCACCATTCATTTTACGACTATTCATAACTTTCCACGACGAAGTTAATAATAATAACAATGATGGCGTACTTAGGAAAAGGCACTCTCTCAACAACAACAACAACAACAACAGTAATAATAATAATAATAATAATAATAATAATAATAATAATAAAATAATAATAATAATAATAATAATAATAATAATGTTCTAAAGGGTCCACAATAATACAAAGTGTAAAAAGTCTGTGTATAATTTTGAAGTCTTAAAAATTATACACAGACTTTTTACACTTTGTATTATTGTGGACCCTTCAGAACATTATATATAATCTCGTGATAGAGAGTTTTTCCCAATAATAATAATAATAATAATAATAATAATAATAATAATAATAATATAACACAAAGTACTACTAATGCTAAAAGAACATCACAGCAAAATTCCATTTTCATACATCACTTGACACAACCAGAAAAATTTGGAGATATCCCAGAGATGATGTTAACTTAATTTCAGAATTTTTATTTTTTATTTATTTATATATTTATTTTTTATGGATGGGGCAATAAAACTGGGTCAAACAACTACACCAGTAGCTGCATGTGCAACTTTGTGAGAAAAATAAACAAAAGCCTGAAAACTTTTATCTAAATTCTAAAGC
>NC_061108.1:136474976-136567476 GCF_015104395.2 Macrobrachium nipponense
GATAGACTATAAGAAAGCCTTCGACATGATACCACACACATGGCTAATAGAATGCCTGAAAATATATGGAGCAGAGGAAAACACCATTAGCTTCCTCAAAAATACAATGCGCAACTGGAATACAATACTTACAAGCTCTGGAATAAGACTAGCAGAGGTTAATATCAGGAGAGGTTAATATCAGGAGAGGGATCTTCCAGGGCGACTCACTGTCTCCACTACTCTTCGTAGTAGCCATGACAAAACGTACTACAGAAGATGGATGCCGGGTACCAACTCAAGAAAAGAGGCAACAGAATCAACCATCTGATGTTCATGGACGACATCAAGCTGTATGGTAAGAGCATCAAGGAAATAGATATCCTAATCCAGACTGTAAGAATTGTATCTGGGGACATCAGGATGGAGTTTGGAATAGAAAAATGCGCCTTAGTCAACATACAAAAAGGCAAAGTAACGAGAACTGAAGGGATAAAGCTACCAGATGGGAGCAACATCAAACACATAGATGAGACAGGATACAAATACCTGGGAATAATGGAAGGAGGGGATATAAAACACCAAGAGATGAAGGACACGATCAGGAAAGACTCAAGGCGATACTCAAGTCAAAACTCAAACGCCAGAAATATGTGTAAGACATAGGGTTTTGATTAATAATGTATTGTTCGTGCATTCTCTGTAACCTGTGGAATGTGGAGGACAGGGGCAGAGTAACGACCTGAGGGTAGCTGATCAATGAGTTTCTAGGGGATGGCGTGAGATAAAAATGCTTAGTTTGTCGAGTCAATGTACGACAGTTTATGAACTCTTCCCAAAGTGCCTTTGTGAAACTAGATTGCAGCTAGAACCGCGAGGCGCTAGCGAACTGTGTGTTCGTATGTGCGTGTGCGCCTCTTTCTGTTAAAAGCGTTCATACCCAAGCCTATGGGAGGGATTTTGACAGAGGGCTTCGAGTCATAGGCAAAGATGCCGTGGCATTCGCCGGGGGGAGTTTTTTGACATAGTGTTTAGTGCCCGGTTGGGAATGGGTAAGTGTTACCTTTACTTTAGCCAAAGGGGTGGCTTGTTTGATATCTTGTAAGATGTTCCATTTATTAACTTTGTCTTTAAACTTGTGTGTGTACTTACCAGAATGTGTTCTGTATCTTTGAACAGATGGGTTCTGGATTTCTGTGGGACAGAGTTCCCAGGGAAAGGTGTGACCTTTGGGTGACTTGACAATGAGTAGTTTTAAGTTAGTCTGTGAGACTGGATTACTTAGTTAACCGACTTAGTTGTTACTGTAAATAAACGTTATGTTATGATGCAACTCTCATCATTTTCATTACCTGTTTAGAATGGAGAGAAGAGGTGAGAGAGGAGAGAGAGAGAGAGAGAGAGAGAGAGAGAGAGAGAGAGAGAGAGCCTGTGTGTATAAAGGAGTTATGGGGTCTGCCTTCCCGTTTCGTGTCCACGCTTACGTATGAAATACATGTAGGTTTTTCCCATGTTTATAGTGGTGTCAGCGGTAAAGAAGGGATATAGAGAAAGTTTCTTGCTTTTCTATGCCTAGACGCCAATGTAGAGATGGTTGGCCAGTTAGAAAGATAAAAGTAGAGAAAATGTCCGTCCGTGGGATGGGGATGAGGAAAGATTTTCTATTAGGTCATCAAATTTGCCCGTACCGAGCTTCTTCAGGGTGGGAGTCGTGAGACAAGCAACTCAGTCCTAGTTTGTAAGTGAGTGTTGCTAGTGGTCATCTCACCGGTCGCGTTTGTATTGTGCCGACGAGATTTACGCGTTTTTACGAAGAATTTCGAGTTCCTTTTGCTCCCATTATGGAGTGGTGAGTGTTAAACTATTGTTTATCAAAAAGGAGTGGGTTTTTGTTTAAATATTTCAGGGTTATGGGATTGGTTCAAGAGGTCAATAATTTTCTTGTCTTTGCTCCATAGTGACGTGTTTTCTTTTATTGGCACGTGTTTGTAATAGACGTATGCATTCGTCCTTTGTTTAAAACATAGGAGTGTATTTTTTCTATGCATGGGAACTGTGCTTATATAAGCAGATTTGGCTTAGAGACACAGAGCGGCCACAATTTTAAGGGCTCAGCATATTTCTGCAGAGAGGCGCCTTGCATTGCGAGGGTGTACGGGCATCCCTTGGGAGGGTAGTTGCATGGGTACCACTAGCCTCACTCGAGAGATAGTGCAGGGATGGGGATACTACTAGTGTATACCTCGGGCTGTTCTGCCGCTTGACTGAGGGGTTGTTCTCAGGGGGGGAGAAAGTTTTTGTCTCGAGTGGGTGAATTCCCCCTTTTCCTTTTTTTTCTTAGTGTTGGAGATGGATTTGGCCTTGACATTGAATGCTAAGATATCAGCTGATTGATTAGTTGATGAAGTGAAAAGCCGTAGAGTCTTTTTTTTTAGAAAAGATTTTTTTTTTTTTCTCTCTCTTGGATGAAGAGAAAAGGAAATAAAAAGAGATTTTTCTTTTACGAAAATGAGGGGAAAAGTAGTTAACATGCACGGGATGTGTTATATGTTTCTTTGTGCCTTGAAAGACACAATATAAGGGGTAATACACAGATATTTTTTTTATTGTGTCGGAGAAAATTACTTTGAAATGCCGATGATTGGTGTTGTATGTGTTGTTGTGGCAATGGTGTTATGTCATGGTGTTGCATGCTGGAGAAATTGTATGTCATAAGATTCAGCAATACTGTTGTATGCTATTTTTGAATTTCACCTTACAAGAGAATTATTGCTTTGGAGAGTTATTATTATTGTTATTATTAATAATTGTTATACTTGAGATGTGTCACGGGAGGTTTGCCTAAGTATAATTATCATTACGGGAGAATTGTTTTACGAGAGATTTGAGATATTTCATGGGAGATTATTTAATAATTATTACAGATAATTATTCAAGGAGAATTATTACGATGAATTAATGGGAGAAGTCTTGTGTTAATTATTTGTTCAGTTTTTGTAACTTTGGAGAATATTTCAGTGATTCACGGGGATGAGTTTTGCTGAATCTTGATGAATCTGGCTGAATCTTGGTGAATTGTGTGGAATTTTGCTGAATTTTGCTGAGTTTTTGCTGAATTTTGGAGGAATGGACAAGCATTAACTTTGGTGTTAATTTTTTGTATCTGATACTGATGATTTTGATGATAGCAATTTTTTTTGTGCATTTTGTGATAATGATATTTCTGATACTGATTTTTTATATACTAATACGTGGGTGTTTAATGCTAATCAAGGGGAGGTGAAATCTTTTGTGATTATGGAAGAACTAACAAACAACTTATTTTAGTTTTTTTTCTTTTTTTATGAGTTCAGCAGATAATTGCTTGACATCTAGTGAGTTTACGGGAGATAAGTTAATGGTGCCGTTGATTTTTCTTTTCTCCTTTTTTTTTGAAAGTTAGCCATAGCTGACACAAGTTTTTTTTACCATGGTGAATTTGAATTTGTTTTTTCTCTCAGTTAGTGTGAATATTGTCTCAGTTCATGACTTAGAGTCATTTAAGAGAACGTGTTCGTGTTTTAGCTATTTGATGCTATAGAGTAATATATGGGAGATTTTCTTGCATGTTTTGAATGCATACGTAATGGCACTACATTTTTTCTCTTGGGATATTTGTGTTCCAGAAATTTGTGAGTTTTCTTGCACAATACCCTTGTTGTATTTGTGACAACTTTGTGTAGAGATAGGAAACTTGGTTTAAGTTTCTAATGGCTATGTCGTAGTGGCATATGGGGAAGTCTTTGCTTAGACACTGTGACTTTGGAGTTCTGTTATAATGACTTGTGGCACATTGGTGGTTTTTTCTAGAACTTTTCTTTTAGACAGTTTTATTTGCCGAGTTTTTGCCCATTTTTAGGCAGTTATGCTAAACGGAGTGAGTTTTTATAGTTTTTGACTATAACATTGAGTTATTCTTCTGGAGAATTGGAGTTATATTGAGATTTATATATTATTTTGGAGAGATAATTGGAGGTATATATTATTTTGGAGTTATATTTTGAGAAGAAGGATGGGAGGGTTTATATAATATATGGAGATATATATTTTTGGCCATTTTTGATATTTGCCAATGTGGTATGAGCTATGTTTAGTTCAATTATTTTGCAGCCATCTTTTGTTGCAAATGGAAACACATATTTGGAGATTATGGTGGGGCAATATTTGTGAGTATGTGAGTTAGATGCCTTGAGTGCACATTTTTTGGAGATATATTTTTTGGAGCCTTGTTTTGTTCCACATGGAGTTATTGTGGAAATAGAGGAAATATTTTGTATTTGCCGAAAATAGAGGTGACTATTCTCTATTCTTGGAGTGGTGTTTTTTTTTTTTTTCTATCTGACATGTGGCTTTGAGAAATAAGAGAATAATATAAGGGGGTTGGTTATTAACCAAATGGAGGAAATATTTCTATAACCGGAGGGCGTTATTATTGATATGATGTCTCATAATGCTGTTGGAATTAATCTTGGGCGG
Source organism: Macrobrachium nipponense (assembly GCF_015104395.2). Lineage (NCBI taxonomy): Eukaryota > Metazoa > Arthropoda > Malacostraca > Decapoda > Palaemonidae > Macrobrachium > Macrobrachium nipponense. Next base: position 136,479,471 of record NC_061108.1, read on the forward strand.
GTGACCTTTTTTTTGTGGTTATGGGAGTTTTTTTCGAGACAAGAGAAGATTTCTGTGGTTCTCTTTTTTGGTTTCGTGTCTATTTAGAGAGAAGTGGCATTACTGTGCATTACGAGTCATATGGAGATGTGTGTGCATTTTTCATGTTCACAAGTGTATTATTCTTGGAGAAATATAAGTTTGGGGAAAAGTCATGTTGAGAGAATAAGTCTTCGAGACAAATTTTTGAACACATTAGTCATATCCTGGAGTTAATTCTGTGAAATGTGTCAGTAGACCTTTTTTTTTTCTTGAGAATCATGAGTTTCCAAACTTATGTGTCTGACTAGACAATTTTGTGCTGTTGTTTGAGCATGCGTCCGCAGGTGATTTTTTCTGCTGACAAGCGTGTGCTGAGCTGTGCTGATTCTTTTCCTCTGATGGCGACAGATCAGAATTTTTGCAATATCTGGAAATGTGGCTATAGCATTTCACGAAAGCGCATGTGTGAGAGTTTGCTTTCTGGCAAATTCCCATAACTTTACATGGAGCATTTTTTGGGGAAAACGCGGGAGTTATGCATATATACATGTATTATGTATTTTTGTGATTGGGGAAATCTACTTGTGATTATTATTTTTTTTTTATTATTTTTCTTCCTTTTCCTATGAGAGATATGATTTGGGGATTGAGCTTAAGTAGCATTTCTTTTTTTTGGACGGGAGATTTGATTTTATTTTACCGGGAGGTGTAATTTTTCGAGGTTGATGTTTACGTAAATGGGAGTTTGACATTAAGTCTCATTGTGATTAATTATTGAGCAGTAGAGGGGTTTTTGCTGTTAAAAGTAGGAGATTTTTAACTGATTTTGTGGGTTTTCAGAAACTTGAGAGAACATTTTTTGGGTCTGGGTGTTACGTGATTCTTTTCTTTCTTGGGCTCGTTACGAATTTTTTCTTTTTTTTTCTCTTGTGAGCACATTCGAGTTCGAAAATGTAGTGCAGAATTCCGTGGAGTTGCTGTGATTTCTGAGTTGTGTGTGTGCTGATGTGCGAGTTTGGAGAATTGAATTGGAGAACTTGATGTCTTATTAGAGTTGTGATAATGACTTATCATTTAGTAGTCATATTTGAGGGAGTTATTGGGAAACGTTCAGTTAGTATTTCTGACCTTTTTGAGATCATTGTTTGATAGAAGTAGTATGTTGGGTTAATTTTCATTAGATTGACCAAAGACTTGACTGACATACTAACGCCCAACCCAAAAGTTCACCGACACCAGCAAGACGTCCACCAGCCGTGAAGAGAGGTTGCTGCCATGTTGTCCATGGTGATTACAAGTATTTCAATGATGGGTGATCGAGAGAATTCTACAGCGTGTGTTTTTTGGGGATCTACAAGAAGCCGTGAGAGTCTTCTACGATGAGGGAGGCATTCCGTCTTCCTACCGTTGCTACAGCCTGCTACAGTTCGCTGAGCTACTTGCAGACAAGCGAAGAGGGATATTCAAGAATCCCAATGCAGAAAATATGAGAGAAAATGCGTTTTGTGTTATTGGGAGGATTAAAGCGTGATAAGACTTTATTTTATAATGCCAGAGACGTGCAGTTTTTTCTTATTTTATTTAAGCCGGCCAATGTTTTTCTTATATTGTATAAGCAATTTTGCTAGGCGGGGGCTAGCATATAGGTGCGAGGCGAGCAATCTGTAAGACATAGGGTTTTGATTAATAATGTATTGTTCGTGCATTCTCTGTAACCTGTGGAATGTGGAGGACAGGTGGGCAGAGTAACGACCTGAGGGTAGCTGATCAATGAGTTTTACTGGGATGGCGTGAGATAAAAATGCTTAGTTTGTCGAGTCAATGTACGACAGTTTATGAACTCTTCCAAAGTGCCTTTGTGAAACTAGATGCAGCTAGAACCGCGAGGCGCTAGCGAACTGTGTGTTCGTATGTGCGTGTGCGCCTCTTTCTGTTAAAAGCGTTCATACCCAAGCCTATGGGAGGGATTTTGACAGAGGGCTTCGAGTCATAGGCAAAGATGCCGTGGCATTCGCCGGGGGAGTTTTTTGACATAGTGTTTAGTGTCCGGTTGGGAATGGGTAAGTGTTACCTTTACTTTAGCCAAAGGGGTGGCTTGTTTGATATCTTGTAAGATGTTTCCATTTTATTAACTTTGTCTTTAAACTTGTGTGTGTACTTACCAGAATGTGTTCTGTATCTTTGAACAGATGGTTCTGGATTTCTGTGGGACAGAGTTCCCAGGGAAAGGTGTGACCTTTTGGGTGACTTGACAATGAGTTTTAGTTAGTTCTGTGAGACTGGATTACTTAGTTAACCGACTTAGTTGTTACTGTAAATAAACGTTATGTTATGATGCAACTCTCTCTTTTTCATTACCTGTTAGAATGGAGAGAAAGAGGAGGAGAGAGAGAGAGAGAGAGAGAGAGAGAGAGAGAGAGAGAGAGAGAGAGAGAGAGAGAGGGAGAGAGCCTGTGTGTATAAAGGAGTTATGGGGTCTGCCTTCCGTTTCGTGTCCACGCTTACCGTATGAAATACATGTAGGTTTTTTCCCATGTTATATATGATAAAAGCCATAACACATGGCAGTGCCAGTAATCAGATACAGCGCAGGAATAGTGTGGGAATGGACGAAGGCAGAACTCCGCAGCATAGATCAGAAAAACTAGGAAACATATGACAATACACAAAGCACTACAACCCAAGAGCAAATACGGACAGTACTATACATAACACAAAGGAAGGAGTGGGAGGAGGACTACTAAGTATAGAGGGAATGCGTAAACATCGAGAACAGAGCACTGTGGGGCAATATCTAGAAAACCAGTGGAAGACGAGTGGTCTAAAGAGTGCATGGGAAGAAGGACTGATAAAAGTAGACGAAGACCCACCCAAATATTACAGAGACAGGACAAAGACAGACAGAACAGAGGACTGGCACAACAACAAACCAATGCACGGACAATACATGAGACAGACTAAAGAACTAGCCAGCGATGACATTGGCAATGGCTACAGAGGGGAGAGCTAAAGAAGGAAACTGAAGGAATGATAACAGCGGCACAAGATCAGATCCCTCGAGAACCAGGTTGTTCAAAGAACGATAAGTACGGAAATAACAATTCTTCTCCTCATAATGGAAGGAATGCCATACGAAAAATGAAACACATAAACCACATGGCAAGTGATGCCCGGCACTTGCACAGAACCAGTACAAAAAGAGGCATGATTCAGTAGCAAAAGCCCTCACTGGAGCCTGTGCAAGAAACATCAGCTACCTTGCAGTAATAAGTGGTACGAGCACCAACCTGAAGGAGTGATAGAAAACGATCAGGCAAAGATCCTCTGGGACTATGGTATCAGAACGGATAGGGTGATACGTGCAAACAGACCAGACGTGACGTTGATTGACAAAGTCAAGAAGAAAGTATCACTCATTGATGTCGCAATACCATGGGACACCAGAGTTGAAGAGAAAGAGAGGGAAAAAATGGATAAGTATCAAGATCTGAAAATAGAAATAAGAAGGATATGGGATATGCCAGTGGAATCGTACCCATAATCATAGGCGCACTAGGCACGATCCCAAGATCCCTGAAAAGGAATCTAGAAAAACTAGAGGCTGAAATAGCTCCAGGACTCATGCAGAAGAGTGTCATCCTAGAAACGGCACACATAGTAAGAAAAGTGATGGACTCCTAAGGAGGCAGGATGCAACCCGGAACCCCACGCTATAAATACCACCCAGTCGAATTGGAGGACTGTGATAGAGCAAAAAAAAAAACATAAAAATACTATATATAATAATAAAAAAAAAAAAATAAAAATAATAACTAAAATAATAATAAAATAATAATAATAATAATAATAATAATAATAATAATAATAATAATAATAATAATAATAATAATCATAAATTTCGTGATACAGAAGCAGTGTGAATGAGATGAATATTTAACCTTTCACTCTTCTCGTATCATTAGCAGTCTGTTCATATTTATTAATGAACAAAAGAACAAAGAATAGAAGAAAACAGATTCGATCTAATCACGCCCAAAGACATTTTGAAACAGAAATGATTCAATGAACAACATTTTTGGGAAAATGACTCTGAAAAAATAAATTATGGCTTAGTTTAACCAGACCACTGAGGAGCTGATTAACAGCTCTCCTAGGGCTGGTCCGAAGGGTTTTAGATATTTTTACGTACCTAGGAACCAACAGGTTACCTAGCAACGGGACCTACAACTTACTGAGGGATCCGAACCACATTATATTGAGAAATGAGTTTCTATTCACCAGCAATAAATTCCTCTGATTCCACGTTGCCAGAGCGGGGAATCGAACTCTGTACTGCCGAATAGGTAGGCGAGTACGTTAACCACTCGTCCAACGAGGAAGTAATTACTCTGAAATACGAATAATGATTTTAATTAGCCTACTTCGTTCAGATAAGAATAAACGTAAGTGTGTTTCAAAGGCACATGGGTACATTTCACTTTTCATTACTAGAAGGTATATAACACTGGTAATGCTATCATTGATAGCATCATATTATGTAGTGGCTAGCTAGACCAATAAAGAAATTCCTATCCTACAATAGGGTTATTCATTAGATACTTTTAAAGCAGATATGGCTACCCATATCTGTGAATATTTCAATTCATATGATTTCCGATTCCTTTTTGCACGAATTTTTAAATTTCATTAATAATGTATGCATGTTCAGTATATATTATCTTCGTCCAGCATGAAAGATATATCAGTTACTGCCCAAGATTTACTTAGCAAAGTGAAGTATAATGATGGGGAAGGATAAAATTGTCTGTAAGTAGTATAAGCTGAGTATAACTTTGAAGTCCTTGAGTTGTTGAGGCGCCTCCCCCAAACCCCAACCCCCCCGCAAAAAAAAAAAAAAAAAAAAAAAAAAAAAAAAAAAACAAAAAAAAAAAAAAAAAAAAAAAAAAAAACAGAAAGACGAGAAACAAAATTGAAAAAATATAATCCCATCAATGCGAAGGCAAATATGTACTTGCCGTATATTACATTAGACGCTCGAACGCGCTTCGGTAGTAGTCAGGTTAGGCCTATGGAAATGAAGAATTAGGCCCGGCGCTGATGAAATACGAGGGCACCTCTGCCTCTTCCAAAATGATCCATCTAGATAGGACAACATGGCGATGATTATAGAGTTCGTAAAAGCATTTTTTTTATATTTTGATAACAGCTGACACAGTACTTAAGGAGGGTGGAGTGTGAACGTCTTGTGGAAGGCATAGTATGATTGTCACTGCTTATTGTTTCTGGAGGATAACATCATTTTAAATATATACACGACGGTGTTTGTGTGGTGTATCATTTAAAAAAGACGTGGTCCGATTCCCAACTTACTCGGAGTGCTTAATAAAATCTATGGTCATATAGCTACAACCTTGTTCCACCAACGGGAATTAAAATAAATACGCTATACTTAATTAGAAATAATTATTCTTTATTTACTTTTTACATTTTCATTCTAATAAGTAAATCATAAATATCATATACTAAAATTCCCGTATCTTTAACTCGACGCGAAACACCTTTTTCAAACCTTTTTAGGCTTTTCCATACGCTTTCCTACCCACCCAGCAAGAACAACAATGGCAAGAACAACAAGAGCTACAACAACAACAAAGTAGTTTGTGGCTTACTCCCCGAGTAAGCGATACCCTCGGGTATGGAGTAAGCAGCCCCCTTAAATTGTGAGAATGGTGTAAAAAAATACAGAGGAATAAGTTGAAACCGAAATATCTTTGTGTTAATATATAAACGGAGTCCTGAATCCTTGAGTATGAAGATACGTGAATGTGATACTTATAATTCAGCAGGAAGAAGATGAATGTTACAGGAAATGATATCTCTGCCTTATGGGAAAATAACCTACTGAAAAATATAAGATTTATTTGGTGACAATTTCAAGAATTCTCCAAAGCATTAACGAATCCTTTTAAATAGAGTCTTCCAGAACTACAAGTACCAACAGTAATATAATAAAAATAATTATTATGATAATGAGCTTTACATTAGCTCAGCAAAACATTATTCCCATCGACTTTCCATGAAATTAAAGTGTATTATTATTTCGTGAAAGAATTTTCCATTATTCCCACTGGTAGCCATGACAGTTCAATATATCGGATGGAATTCATGTTGAGAAAAGTTGCTCAAATAAAAGGGAAATTGATTTACTTTTTCTGTCGTCGAGAGAGAGAGAGAGAGAGAGAGAGAGAGAGAGAGAGAGAGAGAGAGAGAGAGAATTGTAATAGCACTCCCCAATCAACGGTTTCATATGAGTGAAAATTAGGTACGGCAAACTGCAAGCAATCCTCCGTCCCTATTTTCTGCATCTTTCAGATGGTATAGCATTGAGTTACAAGGAGTCACAAGGATTAGGATGCCTCAAAGACTTGTAGGGTCCATCCGAGGAGACATCGTGTGCTCGATTATCCATAGGAGCAGGTTATACTGTTCATTCACAGTCTCCTAATGATTTTGTCTAGTTTTCTTTTAAACTCTTCCACACTGTTGAGAGAGATTGTCCAAATAGAGAGAGAGAGAGAGAGAGAGAGAGAGAGAGAGAGAGAGAGAGAGAGAGAGAGAGAGAGAGAATGTGATATGGATATTAGACTTTTGCTTTTACAATACTCCAGCGAGAGAGAGAGAGAGAGAATGCTTGATCAAGTGACGTGTTACTTTTATTGAAAACGTTTCCTGTCGAGTATAAAGAGAGAGACAGAGAATTGTAGTAGTATCTATACATCATCAGAAAAGAAACAAAAACTATAACGACCTTTCAAAAATCTGTCATCTCGACTTTCATCATCTTTACGGGGCCGAGCTAGCTCCTCAGCGGCGTGGTTAGTATGGTATTAGCGTTCCACCTCGGTGGTCGCGGGTTCGATTCTCGGCCATTCCATTGAGGAGTGAGAGATGTGTATTTCTGGTGATAGAAGTTCACTCTCGACGTGGTTTGGAAGTCACATAAAGCCGTTGGTCCCGTTGTTGAATAACCACTGGTTCCATACAACGTAAAAGCACCATACAGACAAACAAACGCACCCGAACTACATCATGCCGTCCTCACACCGGATTTTAAAATGAGTCTTCTCGAACTTCAGCTGAAGTTGCTCGCTTATAAAACTTGATGATCCTTGTAGGAAGTTCAGAACTTCTTAAGGAGCAAGAAAACTTGAGCGTAAGAATTCTTTTGACGTTTTACGATACGCGTACAACGCGTTATATTTGAGAAATCTTTCGATTACAACATAGAGCACGAATGTGTTATATTTGCAAAATCTTTCAATTACTTACAACATAGAGCACGAATGTATCATTTTTGCGAACTCTTTCAATTACTTACGACAGAGAGCAAAAATGTTCTTTTCTCTTACAAGCTCTGCACAAGACAGAATTAGTTTTGGATTTTTAATTTTCTAAATGAAAAATAAACCTAATTCTTGAGCTAATTACGACAGAAGCTGTCAAATCATTTCCCTTTACTGCCTGACGGATGACTTATTATATCTGTAATTCAAACTTTGAGAATAGAGATGAGCTTATTTTCAAAGCATTTCGTCTTATATTTCTCTAACACCGAAGGAAATCCGTATTTTAATAAAGCAAAACATATGTTTTAGACGATAAAAGACATTTATCAGTGGTAAACAGTAGACATATTCTGCGCTCCGAATAAAACGAGGTAGTGTAGGAATCGAAGCCAATATAGGCTTGAAGAGTAATCATAGACACCGAACGAGAGAGAGAGAGAGAGAGAGAGAGATGAGAGAGCGAGAGAAGAGACGAGAGGAGAGGAAACGATGAGAAAGAGAGAGAGAGAGAGACCAGCATGGCATCCTCAAAAGGATCTTCTTTTCATATCTATTAAATCTGACGATTTTGATTGAATATATGGCAACGAAATCCTTAATTCAATCAGTTTACTTGCAATCATTGTATAACTGTTATTGATTAGAATTGTCATATTGAATTCCACTCTTTCCTGCAACAGCGGGAGTAATCTTAAATGTTTTGTTTCTAATCTCACGACGCTTGACAACGCTTTCTTTGATTTTTTAATTTTTTCTATTCTTTCCCCTGGATCCAAGGCTTGTAGTGGCAGGTATACCCGAAAATGTGCTGGGAAGTTAAGAGGTTACCTATAGATCTCATACACACACACACACACACACACACACACACACACACACACACACATATATATATATATATATATTATATATTATATATATATCATATATATATATATATATATGTGTGTGTGTGTGTGTGTGTGGTGTGTGTGTGTGTGTGTGTGTGTGCGCGCGTGTGTGTGTGTGTTATACGTTTGTGCATTGATGTAATTCTTTACATAAATTTTAATGAACTTTCTCCTTAATTTTAATTGCCTGTAATACCCACTGCCCTGATGGTATCGTCAAAGAGACTTGTAACCACCTGTTAAAACCATCTTTAAAACACACTGCAGAAATTAATGGAGAACTGAACGGAAGGGAAGAACAAACGAAACCGTGATAAAGCATCGGAGAAAGAGGAGCAACGCATAACTTAATTACAAATTGGGGAAGGAAACGGATAAGATCAGAAGAGAAATGAGACATAATGAAATAGGAGCTGGGCAGTAAATTATGAAAGAGAAGAGGGTGAATATTCAAAGCAATCAAACGCAAGATACGCATATATATATATTCAGCAAATGGGAGATGAAAGTGGCAATGGAAAAATATAATGAGATGCATGAATGCATAAAAGGGGATAATGTTATTCTAGACGTGGGGTGTAATTGAATTTGAGTGAAATTCAATCATATTTTGCACGAAAGAAAATGTAAATGGATAATGATACGCAAGACTGCTTCCATAAATGATGTGAAGTGATCGAAACGGTGATGGGCTGGTAAGGAAGAAATGACTACAATGCTTTACTAATAGTTGCAGGGATTAAAACCTCAGTGTAATTTGAAAATGCACAAATTTTTAACTAAAAATTTTAATTTACACGAAATATAAAATGAGTGCAATTCGAAAGTATCAAATTGTTTTTACTAACATTTAGAGGGAATGAAAAATTAAAGCCATTTGAAATTATTAAAATATTTTACTAAAAATTATTACGAAACGAGAATTAGCATAATTCGAATTGCAATCATTTTCTATTTCCGGTTAATTTTAACATTTAGTACAAAATTTGGTATTTTCAAATTACACTGAGGTTTTATTCCCTGTAATTATTAGTAAAGCTTTTTAATACTTTCTTCATTACCAGCCATTACTGTTTCCATTAGATACGGAAGCTCAAACACTAAATGACAATCAAGTGATCATGAGAGCGACTTAAAAATTATAAAAACGCAAAAAGGGCAGAAGCAAATAAACATTAAATTAAAATTATTCAAAATTTAAAGGAATCACGAAAATCTTGCTCATTAGAAATAAATTATTGATCTATGATTATGCCATGGGTATAATCATGCAGGAAAAATCTAGAATACTGAAATGCAAATAACGTCCAAAGAGAAAAGAATTTTGTGATGATTGAGGATAAAATATTGTAAAATGGAACTTATAAAAATATAAGGAACATTAAGAGTAGAGTTAAATGAGTGTACTCTCAGTATGTAGAAGTAAATAAGATGGATAAAGATAAACCACTGAAATACGAAGAACGTTCAAATAATAATGAATTGAGCGAAAATTGAGTGATAAAACCGACGTAAAGTGGAACTTATAAAATAACAAGGACAAAATATACTGACGTTCTCTTAATTTTATAAGCTCCATTCCAAGTCGATTTTTATCCTCACCTTCTGCTACACTTTTTTTTTTTTGTACTTTGCATTTCTTTTATTTCTTCAAGTTGGAAAGAATTTATAATTTATACTCCATTAAAGAATCCTTTCATTCCCCATCACCCGTCGTCACTAGCAGGTGAAACCTCACCCCCCATACCCCCCGCCCCCCCAGAAGGGGATGATGGTCGCGTCCTCAGGGCCACTGACGTGGTTGGTAAGCCTGGTCGATGAATCACAAAAGTACAGAGTCTCTCTCTCTCTCTCTCTCTCTCTCTCTCTCTCTCTCTCTCTCCAGTACCATTCTAAGCCATAAATACTACTTGTAATGGTACTGGGACTTCACGAACACCCTGTACTTTTTACAATTCCTTTTGGTAGCCCCCCCGAGAATATGCAGGACCTAAATCAGCCAGAATAAAAGAAGAGTCATCAATACAATTTGCAAATATATAAAGCATTTCTAGGCATCATTTTACTTATATAAACAAAGATTCGGGAACTCCAAATCTCCGCTAAATTCAAATACATCGCATCAAGTTAATATGATATGATAATATGGTATGATATTGTATATCTTCATCACGGTCCGGTGTTTACGAAAACCGAATTTTCTAGAGGGGGAAGTGCCGGGGACGGGCGTGGGGTTGGGGGAAAGGGGTTAGGTTGGGGAGGGGGTGGGTGGTATTAGTAACGCCGAAATGCCTTCGGTAATTTTCCGAATAAATAAGTTCCTACAGTGCTAAATTTCCATCTATTTAATTCTTCTATTAGACTCGCTAATTATTTGCTTATATAAAAAAAAATATAAGATGCTTTGCATAAAATGTTAATTTTCCTTTTTTCATTTCATAGTTTTGTTGAGGGATTTTCCGGCAAGCAGTTCAACAGTTTCTAATATCAGGATCTGCTTTATCTTTAGGACTCAGATTTTCGAGAAAATTTGGTAATAAAGATAAGTTTTACCGTTTCCAAAAAAATCATGATCTACTCTCATTCTCAGGAAGTGAAATTGCATCATATCTAATGTGAAATCCATACATTAAAATTCATATGCTTGTGTTCAGCAAATCATACATATCAGAAGTGAACAGTTTAATTCAGATTACAATACAAGATCATACACATATCCAAAATAGTTCCAATATTAAACAACCAAACTACCGCTACCCCTCTTTACCTGGCATAACCATATTTACTTGGAATCTTTCCTTATTCTGGTCAATCGTCTTCTTCCCTTCACTTGAGATGTTAATTTTCTTAAGGCCCCCATACACTGAACGATTGTCTGAACGACTGTCTGTATCGTTAGCAAAAACACTATGTATGGGCTTGTCTGAATGCAAAAGTGGGCGGAGCTTCGTGTCTGAACGATCTCAGCGGGAATCTGTCACGACTAGGTTGCTGCTGGCTGGCGACTTAAGTCTGTCATCCCCCTGGCCCCAACTCCTTGACGAGGTGGGGGGCTTAGGGATCCACTGCAGAGAGAGTATGCCCATTTACGCCTACACTCTCTGCTGTGGATCCAACTGAACATTGGGACCTTTAACTCCTTTACTCCTCCTCCTTATAAATTTTCCCCCTTCCCTTCTTCTTCTTTCGTTGACGACCCTGGCATGGTTTTGGACTATTGAACTGACTGCTCTTTTAACCTGATGGAGGGTGGAGTTGGACGGCATGCCACTCCACCCGTAAAACTAGAGTACCTGGCAAGGGGAAATTTTTATGTCAAGCCATGCCCACAGTGCTGGGTCCGATCTCATGGGACTGACGGCCCTTAAGGCACTGTGGGTATGGCGTATATCCAGGTGAGTGTCCCAGGGTAGTTACCACTGTGTAATATTATTGCTCCTCCCCCAGTTGAGCCTCCCTGGTGAGAGGGACCTCGTCCTAGACGAAGTTTACAAATTGGTTATATGGAAAATTTAAAAAATATCCCTACGACTTCTGGCACGAATTTGGACCAATCTAACGGAAGCTCAAATCACAAAGACCAGTTTGGTATTAAAACATTAATACCATATATTAAACCAAGGAAATATCAGTACCGTCATGACCCAACCTTGATTCACTTTGACTCCCTCTTTGGGAGTGGAAGTTGGTCAAGGTTTCTAACCATGGAAGCTGAACAAAATATTTCAGCCTTGAAATTAGAAAATTTTTTACTAAACAGACATCCAACGACAGAAATGTCTTTCAGAAAAATAAAAGAGAAGACTTGGCTTATAGAAGCCACAACAAAAAGCCAGTCAGAAGACTATTTGTCTTTAAAAATTATAGATACTATTAATGTTAAAGTGGAAAAGCATGACAATATGAACTTCATTCAGGGTACATTTGTACTTCCAGACAATAATGATGAACCAATTAATAAGAAAATGCTTTTAGATTCTTTGAAAAAGAGATACCCCAATGTTGAAGATTGCGAGGTATATGATATTACAAATAAAAGAGGCAGTAAACAAGTTGTAAAAATAGCAAAAATAAAATTTGAAGGTTCACACTACCTCAAAAAATAAAAATTTTAGGACAAAATAGAGAATTAAGACCCTATACTCCAAAGCCACTGCAGTGTCAAAATTGCAGCAAGTATGGACACACAAAGAGAAATTGCAGGAATGAACCGGTATGTGCTTACTGTGGATCTACAGAACACACCACCAAATGGAAGTGCGGTGAACCTAAGTGTGTAAACTGTGATCAGAATCATCATGCAAGATCCAAAGAATGCATGCATTACATATACAACACTGAATTAAAAATGTTAAAAGAAAGAACAGGCATGTCTATAACAGAGGCTAAATTAGAATTGAAAGTGAGAGGAATTCAAGATCCTGCTAAGAAACGTGCATATTCTTCTATAACAGGAACCAGTAATGAAACAAAGAAACATACAGATAGAAGTAGCAAGATGCAGCAAAGTGGGTCTCAAGAAGAAGTCAGTAATATGCAGGAAAAAACTAAGATAGTAAACAATCGGGAAACAACTACAAATGAATTGGATAATATTCTGTCAAATTCATTTGAAGTGTTAATGCATATAGAAGCACAAGAAGATACTACCACAGAGGTGGAAGGAGGAAGTTGTGATGTACCGAAAATTAAAGAAAAAAAAAGACCTTTAGAGAGAACACCACCAAAAACAAAGAAACCAACTATAATTAGAGAAACATCAGTTAAACCAAAAACCAAAGATATGAAGAAAGAACAAAAACAAAATGAGAACACACCTTTATCTCCTAAAATAATAATAAAACCTATGGATGAAGGTGACTTTGTAAAGGGTGATGATATTAATCCATCACCAATAATTGGTATAACAAGAATAAACAAAGCAGTAGATGTACATGACAACACATGTGGCTGCAATGATTGCTTCATTGCATTGTGCAATGATAACAAAAATATAACAAAAGATTGCTTAACAAATATTATAAGAAATTTTATGAAATATAGAAAGAAAGAGGCCACCGATTTAAACACCCATGAAAAAGAATGTATGTGTATTGAGCACTTAAAATATTATAAAGATAAACAACTGAATGTGGTAAATAAAATTTTAGAAAAAATTCAAATTGATAATAATACAAAAAAAGAAAACAAAACACGACCGATATAACATAATATTTTCAATAGTTATATTATACAATGGAAAGTAAATGGTCTACAGACCAGATTACACCTGGGAGAAGTACAAAGGTTATTAAAGGAATATGAACCTATGATATTGTGTTTACAACATACCAACAATAGGTAAATATACCTTAATATCAACATCACAGGAAGAAGAAGGAAATTTAGGTACAGCCATATATGTGCATAACAAAGTATGTTATGACAAAGTACCAGTAAAAATTGCTGACCTCCAAATATCAGGTATTAGAATTAGAATTAAAAATGATAATTATATAATATATAATTTATACAATCAACCAAATAAACATTACGATATTGATAAAATTGGAGAATTTATTAAAAATGCCAAAGTACCTATAATAATGTTAGGGGATTTTAATGTTCACAACCCAATATGGGATTGTAACTGTTCAAACTCAGATAGAACAGGAAGTAAAGTAAAAGAACTTATAGATTCAAATAACATGTGTTGTATAAATGATGATGAAGTTAGCACATATTATTAAAAAACGCATGGAACATTTTCCTCTGTAGATTTAACTCTCTGTTCAACAAGTATAGTTGACAGATTAGATTGGAACACAATTCATGACTTGTACACCAGTGATCATTTCCCAATATTAATTTCCTTTTTACAAAATAATCCAGCAAAACATGTTTCTCACTATAACATTTATAAAGCAGATTGGGAGCAATATGAAATGCATACTAGAAGTATACCGCCATTTGAATATCTGAAAGATAATAATGAAACTAATAAGTTTCTTGTTAATTACATCAAAGATGCTGCTGATAAGCAATACCTATATTAAAAACTTTACAAAATAACAACATCCGTGGACATTTACCTAGATTCATCCAAAACTTTTTAACAAATCGTAGTTTTCAAGTGAGAATTGATGATGTATTGTCAAGAACATTTCCACTTGAAAATGGTGTTCCACAGGGAAGTGTCCTTAGTGGCACACTGTATACCCTAGCAATCAATGATATCAATAAAAATCTGCCTACTGGAATTAAAAGCAACCTATACATTGATGATTTTGCGATATATTATTCAGCCTCTCGTATTAAACATGCAGAACGCAGCATTAATAAAAGTATAATAAAAATAAATGAATGGACCTCATCTGTAGGATTTAAGTTATCCATACATAAGACTCAAGCAGTAGTGTTTTATAAAGATAAAAGGTGGATGAATGGTGAAGTGGTAGATTTAAAAATCAGAAATCATAGTATACCAATTAGACAAACTGCAAAATTTTTAGGTTTAGTGTTTGATACTCACTTAAACTGGAAACCTCACATAACATACTTGAAATCAAAATGTAAAAAAGCATTAAATCTAATTAGAAAATTATCAAACACCACTTGGGGAGCTGATAGACAAACCCTTACATTACTGTATAAAGCAACAGTCCTGTCTATAATTGATTACGGTAGCGAAGTATATGGCTCTGCGTCAGACGCAGCACTGAAAGCATTGGACCCAGTTCATAATGAGGGCCTTAGAATATGTTCAGGAGCCTTTAAATCATCACTGACCTCTTCCTTACAGGTTGAATGTGGTGAACTACCTCTCTCCCTCCATAGAGAGCTTGTAATAATGAAGTGTGCTTTGGGAATTAGGACAAGCGATTCTCCAACAAAAAAATTATTTGAACTCAGAGATATTTTTATTAACAATCATCCACCCCCTTTTCCAACTTGGACAATGAATAAAATGAAAACTTGCACACAATTAAAATATTTATCAAAAAAATACTTATATACGCCATCACACCATAGACAACATACAATAGAACATATGAACCGAAAAGGTCCACATTATGCAATATTCACAGATGGATCTAAATCGGAACATGGAGTGGGATATGCTGCAGTGTCCCAGGACAAATCATATCAATTCTCTCTTCCTAATACAGCTTCAATATTCACAGCAGAACTTTGCGCAATAGCCTCAGCAATAAAAATAATTAAAGAAACATCACTCAATAATTTTGTGATTTTTAGTGACTCAAGAAGTGCCATAGAAGCCATCCAGAGTTACAAACCAAAAAATAATATTGTACAACAAATTAAATTATCACTTCATAAATTAGATATTATTGGGAAAAAAGTAGGAATATGTTGGATCCCTTCCCATGTAGGGATCAAAGGAAATGAAGAGGCTGACAAAGCAGCCAAAGAAGCAATTCAAATGGCAAGATCAAGTGTGAATCTCCCTGTGAGTGATTATGTAACATACATAAAGATGGGTATTATAAGGAAATGGCAACATATTTGGAATGAAGAGTCAGAAAAATAACAATTAAAGCAAATAAAACTTGATGTTGGAAAGTGGAGTTCATCATATCAGAGAGAGAGACGTGAACAAGTAATTCTAACACGTCTCCGTATAGGCCATACCCATCTGACACATGGACACTTAATGAGCAGCCCACACGACTCTGCTCCAGAGTGTTCAGAGTGCAAGGAGTTGGTAACAGTCAGACATGTCTTATCCGAGTGTCCAAACTATGACCAGCAGAGACTGTCAACCTTTGGAAATAAGACAATGAAAGAAATTTTGTCAGAATTTTCTACATTTTCGGTAGTTCCGATTTTGACTTTTCTGAGGAACTGCAATTTAATTGATAAAATATAAAACATTAGTGTTTGCAGTGAATTTTAAAGCAACATTTCAAAAAAGTTAAAACTAATTCTGAATTTTAATATACCGTTTTAGTATGTATGTAAGAGAACATGAGTAAATGTATTTATTGTGTGTGTGCTCTAGTATGAAAGCATTTGCCTTGGTGCAATTTATTTATCCTGAATGACGAACTTGGTCCCAGCTCTGGCCTAAGAGCTAGACCTGGCATTTTATCTAATCCTTCGGGCCAGCCCTGGGAGAGCTGAAAATCAGCTCAGTGGTCTGGTTAAACTACTTTTATAATAATAATAATAATAAAGTCTGTCATACACGGATCGTTCAATGTTTGGGTTTGTCTGCCGATATAACACCATCGCGCGAGTCAATTCTAGAGATGATGCCACGTCTTCTCGAGAGAAAATCTTTGTTCAGACTGAAATTAGTGCGGAGATCGTTCATACTGTCTTGAATAGTGTGTGTGTGTTTGTCGATAACGGCAATCGTTCAGTGTATGGCGGCCTTTAGCATTGTAGTAGATTTTCTGTGAATTTTAAATGTGTGTTGGTTATGTGGATGAGACTTTTGTTATTGTTTTATGTGTATTAATCCTTTTTACAGCCGTGATGATGGATGGGGCTGGACCCCGAAACGTCGCTCAATAAAGCTTTGTTAAATTACCAGAAGGCGTCTCCCTTGCTTCCTTGCGAATGTATCTCGAATGACTGCTGTTTTCCTGTGGATATATATATATTATATATATATAATATATATATATATATATCTATATATATATATAATATATATAATATATATATAAATATATATTATATATATATATACTTATGTGCATATAATCTCTTTTTTTCCGTTATTGTTTCCACCGACGTTCGTTTGTAAAATGCAATCAGATGTATAATACAACTCATAAAATACAGTTAAACAAAGTAATTTCTACTGTTCCTCTCGTAACCTCGCCGTGAATATGCGGAATTGAAATCAACCACAATGGAAAAACTGCCCCATTATTAATACAAATAATTTGCATATACAAAACAGCCCTACGCATCAGACTGCTTATATAAACAAACATTCGGGAACGCGAAATCTCCCTCCGCTATATTCAAATGCATCGGCTTGAGTTAATGATATGATAATGATTATGTTATGATATCTTTGTCATGGTTCGGTACTTTACGAAAACGAATCATTACCGTAGCGGGGTTGGTATTAGCAAGGGTGAGAGGCCTTCGGTAATGTTCTGGATAAATGAATTATTACAATGCTAAATTTCCATTTAAACAAGTCAGGTATTAGATCCGTTAATTATTCGCTTTAGTGTTGGTTGTATATATATATATATTATATATATATATATATATATATATATATATATATATATATATAGATACCACAAGAAAATGATAAGCAGAAATCCAAGCGCTTTCGTCTTTACTAAGAGTGTCAAGTCTTAGTAAAGACGGTAGCGCTTGGATTTCTGCTTATCATTTTCCTGTGGTATTCGCTTTATTTAATGAAGTCACGTGTATCTACTGTGGTTTTTCTAAGCATATATATATATATATATATAATATATATATATATATATATATATATATAATATATATATATATATATATATATATATTCATTGAATAGAATGGCTTTCTCACTGTTAACCAGCTTTTTTGAAATTGCTTCATATTTTCTAATTATTTTCTTTAATTCATTGTTCAGGTTACTAATGGACACATAATGGGGGTTCTTCCATTTACTCCAGTATTTTTACACGCGACAGCTGTTTCGTCAACCTATACGTATTGACGTTATCAAGCGTACTGATACAAATATGAGCCTACATGCGTTTTGTGACGTCATGAGAACGGAAAGGTAGTACAATTGCCAGATACCTAGTTTTAAAGTATTTGCAAAAGACTTTTGTAAATACTTAAAACTTTCCGTTCCCATGACGTCACAAAACGCATGTAGGCTCATATTTGTATCAGTAAGCTTGATAACGCCAATACGTATAGGTTGACGAAACAGCTGTCGCGTGTAAAAATACTGGAGTAAATGGAAGAACCCCATTATGTGTCCATTAGTAACCTGAAATATGAAGTAAAGAAAATAATTAGAAAATATGAAAGCAATTTCAAAAAAGCTGGTTAACAGTGAGAAAGCCATTTCCACTCAATGAATGTTGTATCCGTGAAAAATTGCCCTGAAAGACCCATATGATATATATATATATATATATATATATATATATATATATATATATATATATATATATATATATATATGTGTGTGTGTGTGTGTCGTGGTGTGTGTGTGTGTGTGTATGATGCACTCCATAAAATGGTGATTTTTCGTTTATGATATAGTTTGAACGATTTCCCGCATAGGAGTTTCACCACGTCCAACAGTAGGATTTGGTACAGCTCAGGATCCAGACCCTCAAAAATCCTGCAGATTTACACATACTAATTATATTTTGGATACGTATGCGATCTTGTATTGTAATATGAATTTAACTGTTCACTTCTGATATGTACGATATACTGAATACAGGAATGGATTTCACATTGGCTATGTTGCGATTCCACTTCTTGAGACTGATAGTAGACCATGATTTTTTTTGAAATGGTAAAACTTCCCTTTATTACCAAATATTCTCGAACATCTTAGTCCTAAAGATTAAGCAAATCTTGATATTAGAAACTGTTGAACTGCTTAGCGGAAAATCTCTCAACAAAACTTTTAGATAAAAAAAAGGAAAATTAACATATTATGAAAAGCATCCTATAAATATTTTTTTTAAATAAGCGAATAATTAGCGAGTCTAATAGAAGAATTAAATAGATGGAAATTTAGCATTGTAGGAACTTATTTATTCGGAAAATTACCGAAGGCATTTCGGCGTTACTAACACCCACCCACCTAACCCTTCTCCCCCAACCCCACCCCGTCCCCGGCACTTTCCCCCTGTACTATATTCCGTTTTCGTAAACACCGGACCGTGATGAAGATATATAATATCATACCATATTATCATATCATATTAACTCGATGCGATGCATTTGAATTTAGCGGAGATTTGGAGTTCCCGAATCTTTGTTTATATAAGCAGGTTGATGCCTAAAAATGCTTTATTTATGCAAATTGTATTGATTGTGTTTCCTTGCATCTCCCTAGTGACGTGTGTTCCTGATGTAAATTCAGTGATGTGTTTTGTACGCTGGAGGAGAGAGAGAGAGAGAGAGAGAAGAGAGAGAGAGAGTTACAAGGAGCTACAAGGATTAGGATATCTCAAAGCCTTGTTGGTCCATCCGAGAAGACATTGTGTGCTCACTTCTCTCTAGGAGCAGGTTTTACTGTTCATTCACAGTGTCTTAATGATTTTTTCTTGCTTTCTTTTAAACTCTTCCACACAGTTGCTGTTTACAACTTCTGGTGCCAGTTTATGCCACGTGTCACACGATAGGATGTGTTGTATCTCTTAAGTTCTAGTTTCCATCCATTATTTCTTGTCTGGTTTTCGTTTAATGTAAATAGGTTACTGTCTACTTTTGTTATGCCTTTCAGTATTTTAGAAGTTTCTATTAGTTGTCCTTGCAATCGTCGTGTTTCTAAGCCAAACATGTTCAGGCTCTCTAGTCGTCTTCGGTAACCTGTTTGCCTGATGGATGGAATTAACTTTGTGGCTCTTGCTTGTACTCCTTCTCATCTATTTATGCCTTTTCTTAGTGTTGGTGACCAAAACTGTACTGCATATTCAAGATGGGGTGTAACTATGTATGTGTAGGGTTGCAGCGCAGTTTCCTTGTTTCTGTTTTTGTACTGCCTTTTAATGTATCCCACTAGTTTCTGCTCTTTCATTTCAGCCTTTATGCACTGTTTTGTGGATTTTAAGTCCTTGGTAATAATGACTCCAATGTCATCCTCTTGTTCTACACTATTTATGTCATTCCTAAGCAGCATGATGGTTGGTTGTTCCTATTTGTAACACTACACTTATCTACGTTACAAGGCATTTGCCACTTTTTTTACCACTCTCCTATTTTTATTAGATCATATCTTAAACTTTCCACTGCATCTGGGTCTTCAGCATTTACACCTAGTTTGGTGTCATCTGCAAATTTGGCCATCCTGCTAGTTAAGCCTACATCAATGTCATTAATGTAAATCAGAAACAAGAGACGGTCAAGGACAGAACCCTGGGGAACTCCACTTGTTACATCTGCCCATTCTGATTCTTCACCATTTATTACGACTCTCTGTTTTCTATAAGTTGGCTAGTCTTCGACCCAGTCTGCTGTTTCTCCTACAATTCCTAAAGCTCTAACTTTTGTCATCAGTTCCTTGTATGGGACTTTGTCAAAGGCCTTTTGGAAATCTAAGTAGAGTATATCTATTGCTCTACTACTGTCGTAAATACCTAGCATGTTATGAAAATACTCCAAGAGGTTTGATAGGCAGGATCTGTTTTGTCTGAAACCGTGTTGACTGTTTATCATTAAGTTGTTTCTATCTATGTGATCCACGATTTGATCTGCAATTATGGACTCAAAAATCTTGCAAACGACCGACGTTAGGCAGAGAGAGAGAGAGAGAGAGAGAGAGAGAGAGAGAGAGAGAGAGAGAGAGAGATCTTTCATGGTTCGTATTAAACTTGGAAGAGTGTACGAGAGAGAGAGAGAGAGAGAGAGAGAGAGAGAGAGAGAGAGAGAGGGCCACCGTTTCCAAAATCATTCCCACTCCAGATCGGGAATGCAACGACGATTTTGTGTGAGAGGACCTGTAAAACAGACTGATGAAGGGTCGCGTTCTTTTGATTGCTGGACAGCCAAAAATACAACATGAACGAACACGGAAGATATTATGCTTCGCCATCACAGTGGTTATTGAAGATTTATCGTTGAATTTCATGCACAGAAATCTCGCATCTGCACGCTAGTTGTTCAAGTATGATGATGAATTATCTTTAATTCTTCATGATTACAATGCATAGAACAATTACTTTAACGCGATTAGCGCTGCAATACATTATACTATTGTAATTTATTGGGTGACATTTCAGTTTTGAAATTCACGGTTTCAGGCTGATATACGAAAGTGGTGGGTACTGTTTTCACGCTAAGGTAGGAATAACTAATTCTACATTAAAAAACAAAGTAATGTAGTGCAGATTATAATTCAAATGCTCATAGAAAGGCCATAACTGATATAAACATTTTCCTTTTGAACATGAAGCTGCCGAGATTAATTCATGGCTGAAAATATTTGCAGATGGAGGAAGTAAAGAGAGACTGTGAGCAAGAATGACATTAGGAGGGGAAATGAGAACTGATAAGACGAAACAGTGAAGAATTGAAGCAAAAATTGCGATGAAGATTTTTGGGCGATGGAAGGATGAGATGAGGTGAAACAAGAAAGGTAGCTGGATGTTTGTTGATTTCTTGGATTGTTGAACCAATTCTCCTCTATAGGAGTGAAGCATACATGTTCACTGTGAAAGCAAGATGGTGGAAGCTGTGGATCTAGGATTCCTTTAAAAAAAAACTGTGCCCAAAACCGACATTACTATTCTATAAAAGTACCTTTTTATTTAAATGGAATTAGTAATCAGTCAGTCATCCTAAGTGCCCCTCAGCCTACAGTTGTAAGTGATTACATAATAAAAATATGGAATGTTATTCCATATATATAAAAAACTAAAACTAAAGAGGTCAACCAGATTGCTTGCAGGAATGTGATCAGACCAGAGACGATAAAATATTCTAAGATGACGTATAAAATAAAGTAGGCTAAGTTGACATGCCGTCACCTGTGGTCCTTCATTTGTTTTAAAAACATTAGTCCAAGCTTCCTGCTTGAGACAACTACTGCGACCTATAATTCAAACGGCCTACGTGACTTGTAATGTGTCACCTGCATGTATGTTCATATGTTCGAGCTACTGTCTGCTTCCTTTATGATTTGTAACTGAGATGGTAGTCAGAACAGAATTAGCCATCATCATTGGCAGAAGCGATCAAGCCATCGTCATTAGAAGACTGTACAATCCTATCTGATCTTCATCATGTAATCTCAGAGAATATAAGTATTTTTTATACTTCGTGTTTTCTACTAGAAACCTCATATCAGAAAGAAGATATCATCATGAGTTTAATACATCGTCGTCATAACCACTTCGAAAGTTATCATCAAACCCCAAGACACTCCAATGAGTATGGAAGTGCATAACCAACCGACTTAGCGTAAGATTATCGCAAGTCTAACATTACCTCATAGGGCGCCTTATTATACAAGGCAACAGCCCTAATATTTGTGGTAGTGTCTAAGAACTCTTCAACGTCTTCCGAAGAATAACGAATAAATGTATCTTATCAAAAGTCAACGACGACGAAAGCAATAGATTCTTCAAGCAACTTAGTATCATCGTTTAGTGAGCGACTTCAGAAAACAACAAGAACTCTTCAACGTCTTCCAAAGAATAACGAATAATGTATCATATCAGAAGTCAACGACGACGAAAGCAAGAGATTCTTCAAGCAACTTAGTATCATCGTTTAGTGAGCGACTTCAGAAAACAACAAGATCTCTTCCACGTCTTCCGAAGAATAACGAATAATGTATCATCAGAAGTCAACGACGACAAAAGCAACAGATTCTTCATGCAACTTAGTATCATCGTTTAGTGAGCGACTTCAGAAAACAACAAGAACTCTTCAACGTCTTCCGAAGAATAACGAATAATGTTTCATATCAGAAGTCAATGACAACGAAACCAACAGATTCTTCAAGCAACTTAGCATCATCGTTTAGTGAGCGACTTCAGAAAACAACAAGAACTATTCAACGTCTTCCAAAGAATAACGAATAATGTATCATATCAGAAGTCAACGACAACGAAAGCAACAGATTCTTCAAGCAACTTAGTATTTTCGTTAGTGAGCGTCTTCAGCCAGTGCATAACTTCAAGAAACAACCCCGACGTGTCCTTTTTCCTACGGCAACGCAAGCTTCGTCTCTCATTAGAATCATTCAAGAAAACATCGTTATTGAGCGGGGTTATTTTTTTTTTTTTTCCGGCACTTCAAGAAACAAAAACCGAATGCATCTGCAGCATCAGATCTTCAAGGGCTCGAATCATCCAAACAACGCGCATGGGGAAACTCAAGCCAAACCAGGTCATCCGTTAAACAGAGAAGGAGGGCCAAGGGCGTGTCGTTATCGGAACACCGTGCTTGATTTTATGACTTCCCACAAAATCAAGCTAAGTACAATCTTTTTATTTATTTGGAGTAACTGAGTGTTTCCTTTGCAGGTCGAATTTTCGTTATTCCTGTGGCTGAAGAATGTCTCGTAACTTGTGGCTGAAGTTACGAGACATTCTTAATCTTACTTTTTTACAGAAATTATCTACATCATTGGGATTTCGCTACTGCCAGTTTCTATCTTTGAGTTGCCGTTTCCAGAAGTTCTACTGAAATATCATAATCATATACTGTGTTAATTTTATCATTTTGGGTGATTATTAATCCTTTACATAACAAATCATATTAAACAGTGAATGTGCGTTTACGCAGTGGACGTCTGTATTTATACAGATGCATGGATAGGGTAGTTAGGCACCGTAGTGATAAGAAAACAAACAAAACAAGTGGAACACCCGCACAAATCTGGATAAATTAGAGGTAACACTATTTTGGGTCATGACAATAAATGCTCTTTTGCAAGGTCCCAATCGCAGTTTTAGCCTTGAGTTTTTTTAGTTATATGCGTAAAATATCGAACCTCAATGACTCAACTTAACTTTAAAAATACAGCTGGATTGCAAGGAATAACGTGTCTGTAAAAAACTTTCATTAGCTAAATGCGCGGACCAGGATCCCTCACTATTTCAAATTTTAGCAAAGAATGAAGTAAACCACAGCAAGTACACGATAATGCAGTAGAGATAACTTGTTTTAATAGTAATCACTCAATTCTGTATAGTTCAAGTCATTCATAAGTTCGTTGCTTTATACGTAACTAGCAGCAACATAATGCTAAAAACATACAATACGTTGCCGATGGTAACAAAGAGAAGAATCCTAATTATTATCAAAAGAAATAGGTAAACAGTAGCCCTAAAAATCAGAAATCAAACAAATCGTACTTAAGCAAACTTGGTTACTGTGTCATCTAGTCAGACGGTCAGGGTCAATTAAATCAGCCGAGCGTTCAAAGCATAGCACATTCCACACAATAAGCGACTTCAGCGGAGAGGAAAAGCGATGTTGGATCATTCATGCCAATACCTTTTTGAATTAAAAAGGAATTTTCCTATGAATCACATGACCGTATCAAGTAATCAGAGCAGGTTCTCGTAATTTTAATACATAAGTTATTATAAGTAACGGTGGATTAAGCCCGACTGTACACGCCGTAAAAAATTAGAATATCTTGTTTTATTCCTTTAGTACACGTAATATCCAGTATTTACGGAGTCACCGTCTGTTGTTCAAACTTCCCTATTGAGAAGTCCGGATAAGCGAGTGCTTACAGATACCTCTATAGTTATAAAAAACATTGATCTATATCTAGCATAATTGTAAGATATCCATCTAGGGGTATACAAAACATTATCTTACGTCCTGCCCAATAAGGCGTGTTTATCAAAGGAAAATTCTATAAACCTTCTAACATTAAAATCCGTTTTGAACAAAAAGAGACAGTTAATCAAATAATAACTTATATAGAGGAACCAATCATTTGTCTCATAAATCGTGATATTGTTCAACGACCCAACAGAATTCTCCCACAACCGCAGTCGCAGTTTGCACGCAAAATCTCGAGACGCATTCACCCTCGAATGTCTTAGTGCGTGTAAAAAGACTTTGCTGGGATCTGAAATTTTAATCCTTCCCGACACTCTGAAATATAACGATTTCCGCGAACAAAGCCCTAGACACAGTTGACTTGCAGCAACAAGTTAATATAGTAATCCACAAAACCTATACATATAAATATTGCATTTTTTTTATTGTTGCTAATTTTTAATCACGCCCAACCAGTCGTAGATGAATCTCTCTTATACTCTATCTAAAGTAATATCTGTAAAGTCATTCAAGCAGAGGTGATTCAGCAGAAATTTTTTTTATCTTTTATCTGAATACCAGGAAGTTTCTCCACTAGCGAGTGATCTCTGGGGAAAAACAGATGTCATAATGCTATATACGCACCTTCGTATAGACTCCCAATGAAATTTCAAAATAGAGATAAATGACGAAGTTGAAAAAAAATTTTAATAATAGGAGTCATTAGGAAATCAAATAGCCCATATAATTTTCCCTCAAACGTCATGCAAAAAAAAAGATCGGACTTGGCGTATCTGCGTAGATTTCTGTCGCTTAAACAACGAAACGATTCCCACTCGTTTCCAGTGCCATGTACCGACGACATCTTATCTCTGTTAGGTTAGAATAAATTTTTCACAAGCTTGGACTTACTTAAAAGCTTTCACCAGATACCATACCTAAGTGATTGTACCTCATACACCGTTTTCAGCACACTCAGGAGACATTATCAATTTTAAGTATGCCTCCGGCTTACGTTGCGCCCCAATTACAATATAGTGTTTGGAGACTTTTAGGGGATACCCAACATTCACATAAACTAGAGCTAGTGCTACAGAGACAAAGACAAATAATCTCAGAGTAAAATATCTAAACGTGATTTTTTCAAAACCGAACATGTTTATCTAGGTTTTATGTGTCTAGTCAAGGTCTTAAAGTAGTCCATGGTAAGGTGTCGGCTATTCATAACTTCCGGTACCTATTAACGTAAAAAAGGGGATACAGCACTTTTGCGCTGTAGTGGGTATTACAATCGTATGTAAATATGTAACTCTTCAATCATGACAGCTCCTTTAACAGAACTTACGAAGAAGGGCGTAGATTTATTATGGTCTGAAAAGCATCAACAGGCGTTCGATATCTTAAAGCAGAATAATGCAGATCACCTAACTTAAAAATCCCTGATTTAAATAAGGAATTTCTTTTTTTATAGCAACAGACGCCTCAGACCAAGGGGTGGGGTAAGAGGGGTACTACTTCAGCAATATGATAAACAGTTCTTTCCTATAGATTTTTATTCATGTAAACTAAAGCCCTCTGAAAGTAAATATGCAGTAATAGGCAAGGAAGGGCTAGGTATCGTTAACTCACTAGTACATTTGAAGTTCATAATCTATGGCTATCCTGTTAAAGTCCTTACTGACCATAAGTCACTTACCAAGTTTTTCAAAGGCTTTAATCACAGTCCCAAAGGAACTCGTTGCCATAATGATCATTCAGGTCTTTGGAGCCAAGTTAAGATATCTACCTGGGAAAGCAAATATCATAGCTGACGCATTATCCCGCAATCCCGCAACATACTGCAAAGAACCATTAATTGGCCTAAAAGATATAGAAACATCCGTGCCTATTGTTAAAAAACCGTATCTAAACAAGAAAATTCATTAACCCAAGAGATTGCGAGCATTGAATAGCTGGGTTGGAGCGCAGAACTGTTACAAACTGAACAAAACAAGGGCCAGCAGCTAAGCAAAACAATAAACATTTCGAACGGAAACAAGGTCAGCAGCTAAGCAAAACAATAAACACTTCGAACGGAAACAGGGTCAGCAGCTAAGCAAAACAATAAACGCTTTGAACGGAAACCCTAAAGCAAAAGTATATTTAAAGTATGTGTATCAGAATTATGTAATCAAATGTAATATTATGTGTAGGTCCGTGACGAGGAAAACCCGAAGAACCACAGCAGGTGACTAACGACCAGGAGTAGTAATAATTTCTTTCATACCAATCGTCCTAAACTGGTTGCATTCCGTTTTCCAGGGTTCTCTATTATGTCACAGAAAGCAAAATCACTGTTTTACTGGCCTACAATGCTTACAGATATAAAAAGCACATAACTAATTGTAACACGTGTCATGAAAACAAGGGATACACTGAGACATCTGTTAGTTTAGGGGCCTATCCTGTGCCAAATCAATCCTTGAAAGAATATACGTAGAATTATTAACAGAATTACGAGTCTGACAGAGGAAATAAACACTTCTCAGTGTTAATAGTTCCCTTGACACGTTATATAGAATCAATAGCACTAAAAACAAACACCGCAATTGAGTGCGCTAGGAATTTTTATGAGTGCTAAATCAGTAAACATGGAATTCAATACATAATAATTTCTGACTCGGGTGGTGTAAATCAATAATAATCTCCTTAACTCGTTGTGTGAATTCCTTTCCATTAACCCTTAAACGCCGGAGCGGTAAATAAAAAAATGACTCCCGTGTGCCGGAGGGGTTTGAGAGTGAGCGCGTAAGCGGAAAAAATATTTTTTCAAAAAAATCACAGCGCGCTTAGTTTTCAAGATTAAGAGTTCATTTTTGGCTCCTTTTTTTTCTCATTGCTTGAAGTTTAGTATGCAACCATCAGAAATGAAAAAAATCATCATTATCATATATAAATAATGCGATATATGATAGCGCAAAAACGAAATTTCATATATAATTGTATTCAAATCGCGCTGTGCGCCAAACGGTTAGAGGTAACAAGTTACCTTTTTTTCGTTGTAATGAGGACTAAATTGCAATCATTTTGATATATAACACATTGTAAAACAATAAAAGCAACACAGAGAAAATATTATCACAAAATGATGCATGAATTCGTTTTAGCGCGCAGATGTAAAAAAATTAACTTTTTTTTATAAATTCAACCATAAATCGAAATATTTGTTATAGAGACTTGCAATTTGTTTCAAAATGAAGGAAAATGATTGAATATTACGATACTGTAAGAGTTTTAGCTTAAAAATGCAGTTTTTTACCATTTCGAACGAGTTAAAGTTGACCGAATGTCGAATTTTTGTTAAAACTTTTTTTTTATATGCAAATATAAAAAAAATGAGAAATGCTACAACTTCCAATATTTTTTGTTATATTGTGCATGTTTTTGCGCACATTTTCATATATAAAACTTTAAAAAAGCGTAATATGAAAAGGATCAAATATTAGGAGAATGTGACCTACATGTGACCTACGCGTTTTCCGAGATTTCTTTTCGGCCGAGAATCGGCGCGCGGACGAAAAATAAAATATTTTTTTTCAAAAATTTACCATAAATCGAGATATTGTTCTAGAGACTTGCAATATGTTTTAAAATGAAGATAAATGATTGAATATTACTAGACTGTAAGATTTTTATTTTATAAATGCGTTTTTTGACCTTTTCGGTTGAGTCAAAGTTGACCGATCGTAGTTTTTTTCGTACTTATCATACTTTATATGCAAATATTTCAAAAATGATAAATTCTACAACCTTCCAATAATTTTGTTATATTGTGCATGTTTTTGCGCACATTTTCATATATAAAACTTTTAAAAAAGCGTAATATGAAAAGGCACAAATATTAGGAGAATGTGACCTACGCGTTTCCGAGATTTTCGGCCGAGAATCGGCGCGCGGACGGAATAAAAATATTTTTTTCAAATATTCACCATAAATCGAGATAACGTTCTAGAGACTTGCAATATGTTTTAAATTGAAGATAAATGATTGAATATTTACGAGGGACTGTAAGATTTTTATGTTTATATGCGTTTGTTTTTTGACCTTTCGGTTGAGTCAAAGTTGACCGATCGTAGTTTTTTTCGTACTTATCGTTTTTTATATGCCAATATTTCAAAAATGATAAATGCTACAACCTTCCAATAATTTTTGTTATATTGTGCATGTTTTGCGCACATTTTATATATAAAACTTTAAAAAAAAAGCGTAATATGAAAAGGCACAAATATTAGGAGAATGTGACCTACGCGTTTCCGAGATTTTCGGCCGAGAATCGGCGCGCGGACGGAATAAAAATATTTTTTTCAAATATTCACCATAAATCGAGATATTGTTCTAGAGACTTGCAATATGTTTTAAATTTAAGATAAATGATTGAATATTACGAGACTGTAAGATTTTTATGTTATATATGCGTTTTTTTACCTTTTCGTTGAGTCAAAGTGACCGATCGTAGTTAGTTTTTTCGAACTTATCGTACTTTATATGCAAATTATTTCAAAAATGATAAATTCTACAAACCTTCCAATATTTTTTGTTATATTTGGAATGTTTTTGCGCACATTTTCATATATAAAACTTTAAAAAAAAAGCGTAATATGAAAAGGCACAAATATTAGGAGAATGTGACCTACGCGTTTCCGAGATTTTCGGCCGAGAATCGGCGCGCGGACGGAATAAAAATATTTTTTTCAAATATTCACCATAAATCGAGATAACGTTCTAGAGACTTGCAATATGTTTTAAATTTAAGAACAATAATTGAATATTACTAGACTGTAAGATTTTTATGTTATAAATGCGTTTTTTGACCTTTTCGGTTGAGTCAAAATTGACCGATCGTAGTTTTTTTCGTACTTATCGTACTTTATATGCAAATATTTCAAAAATGATAAATGCTACAACCTTTCAATATTTTTTGTTATATTGTGCATGTTTTTGCGCACATTTCCATATATAAAACTATAAAAAAAAGCGTAATATGAAAAGGCTCAAATATTAGGAGAATGTGGGACCTACGCGTTTCCGAGATTTCGGCCCGAAAATCGTCGCGTGGAGGGGAAAAAAAATATTTTTTTCAAAAATTCACCATAAATCGAGATATTGTTCTAGAGACTTGCAATATGTTTTAAAATAAAGATAAATGATTGAATATTACTAGACTGTAAGATTTTTATGTTATAAATGCGTTTTTTGACCTTTTCGGTTGAGTCAAAGTTGACCGATCGTAGTTTTTTTCGTACTTATCGTACTTTATATGCAAATATTTCAAAAATGATAAATTCTACAACCTTCCAATATTTTTTGTTATATTGTGCATGTTTTTGCGCACATTTCCATATATAAAACTATAAAATAAGCGTAATATGAAAAGGCACAAATATTAGGAGAATGTGACCTACGCGTTTCCGAGATTTTCGGCCGAGGAATCGGCTCGCGGACGGAATAAAAAATATTTTTTCAAATATTCACCATAAATCGAGATATGTTCTAGAGACTTGCAATTGTTTTAAAGTGAAAGGTAAATGAATTGGAATATTACTAAACTGTAGTTGAATATTACAAAATATTTATATATAGATATAAGATATATAGCTATACCCCCATATATATATATATATATATATATATATATATATAAATATATATATATATATATATATATATATATAATATATATCTATATATATAATATATAAATATATATATATTTATATAATATATATATTATATAATAATAATATATATATATAATTATATATAATATAATATATTATATATATTTATATATTAATTTTTTTATATGTATATAATTTTTTTTTTAATACCGTAAAACATATATATTACATTCTTCGATTCTGGTACCAATACATAAATAAAAGGAATGCAGGTGACACTTCTCTTTTCGCATACAAATGAAATGTCTTATTATTATTTTATCATGCACACATTCAGATATATAAAAAATTGTAATAAATATAAACTAAATATAAAATAAATACAGAATACTCACTCGTAATCCTGACTCTTCGTTCTATTCTTGTTTTCTCCCTCCTCCATTGAAGAGTCTTGCATTTTTTTCCACTCGACATGACGAGGTACAGGTGGAGGAGGGAGACGCGCGCCCTTACTGCCTGATGGACCCGGCGGCCCCGTGCGCCCTCCGCTGTCTGGTTTAGGGGGGCGCGCTCCAATACATGACCTTAGTGTGATACTTTCGGTCACACTCCCCTATCCTGCAAAGAGCAACTTTGCAGAGACGACAGAAGAACCGGGTGTCTCTCCTTCTGCCATTCATATGGCACACCCGGCACCGTTTCTGCCTTCGCCCTTCTAAGGCCTCCAGTATGTGTTCCCTGCTGCAGCCGACACGCAGGCGTCCACTACCCGACGAGAAGCGGTGATGGCGGGGCCGGCAGCAAGAGGGGCGGGGGTCTCCGTCAGCAGGGGCGTCGTCAGCAGGGCGGCAGCAGGGGCGGGCGGCAGCAGGGGCGTCGTCAGCAGGGGCGGCGGCAGCAGGGGCGGCGGCAGCAGGGGCGACGTCAGCAGGGGCGACGTCAGCAGGGGCGTCGTCAGCAGGGGCGTCGTCAGCAGGGGCGGCGGCAGCAGGGCGGCGGCAGGTCGAGCGAAGTTGGCCCTCCTATCTGCCCTTTCCTCTAGGGGCAGATCTGCAGCTCGGGGCAGGGGGTCAGTTATGGAAGGCCACTCATCGGGATCGAAGTTGATGAGGGCATTCCCGGCTACCTCTCGGAACTGTACGTGGGTCAACCTCGGAAAGATTGTCACTGCGGTACCCACAGTACAGTATGTAGGCATTTTAGGAGGGCCAACTGAAGGATGTATTTGAGGAGCTTCTGTGTCCCACCTTCTGGTTCTCTGGCGAAGGGATAGTACTGGATGAGCTGATCAAAGAGATCAACTCCTCCCATGTGCCTGTTGTAGTGCCCAATGACAGTAGCCGCTCGGTACGAAACTCCTCAAACACAACTCGGCCCTGTCGACGTGTCTTCTTCCGCTGTACGATCTCTCTTGGATGGGTTCATGACTCGTCGTAATCATGGGGACGAGTCGGACACTCCTTCCAACAGATGACGAAGACAGCGCCCTTCCGCCGCCACTCTGTCTCTCCTCTTGCCAGGTGTTGCATCCGGATGACTTAACGAACCTCTTGAGGGACATTCGGGGCCCCACGCACCAACCGAAGGGTACCACTGACGTGAACACCTGCTTCATACAGTTCCTGGGCCAGGGATAAGGAGTTATAATAATTATCCATAACAGGTGATATCCCTGGTTACGGAAACCTCCCACAAGGTTGAATACAGTGTCACGCAGCATGGAGAATACCCCGGTATACACTGAAAAGTCCACAACGTATCCAGTGTTGGCCTCGGTAATGAGAAAGAACTTCACACCATATTTCTTTGGCTTCTTGGGGTTATACACTTTTATACTAAGACGTCCTTTGTAAGGCATCATCCCCTCATCCAAAGACAGGTTCTTTCCAGGAATCACGAGATTACTACACTGCTCACGGATATAATCCAAACACTGTACGCACTAAAATGAGGCGATCACTGTTATTCCGGGGTATGGCCCTTCGGTTGAAGGCGTTGAAGTACCTGTCCATCGCCAGGAAATTATCACGGGACATAACGCCAGGCACATTCGGCATACATAAAAAATAACTTCTCTTCCAAATATTGCCTGACGTCGATAGCAGGTGTCAAACCAAAATAAATGTGGAGCCCCAAAAAATGTGCCATATCAATGAGGTTGCAACCCCGCCAGTAATACGACAAGGTCGTCTTCAAGCTCATACCGGCAGTACCGAGCGTAGTCCACCGTCTCGTGTACCAGGTATTCCAGCAATTCCCGCGTCAGGAAAAGCTGGATGAATCCGCCCAAACAGTCAGGGGTATTGGTACGGTCATCCCAGGGGTTGCCGTGAAGGGGTGCATGTTAGGAGGGGTGTGGTCCTCCGTCCACCCCTCGTCACTCTCCGACG
Organism: Macrobrachium nipponense; assembly: GCF_015104395.2. Lineage (NCBI taxonomy): Eukaryota > Metazoa > Arthropoda > Malacostraca > Decapoda > Palaemonidae > Macrobrachium > Macrobrachium nipponense. Next base: position 136,512,215 of record NC_061108.1, read on the forward strand.
ACCGACCTTCACCTTGGCTGGCGCGACGAGCTGACCTTCTACGTGCCCGTGCGGCTGCGCGAGCGCGGCAACGGGTATGGCGGGCACGATGCACAGCTAACCCCCCCCGCCCCCGTGGCCCATCACCCCTCACTTAGGCCCTCCACTTTCTGTATCGTCCTCTGCGATAAAACTTGAGCCCGTATCCCCACCCTCCCCCCTTCCCCCTCCCCTCCCCTCAGATTCCCCCTCGTATGCACTGAATTCGAGCTCACTTTCGGGATGTGAGCCTCGAACGGACATTGGGGGCAAATATTCATCCTCACTTTCATTGGGACTGATGTCCTCAAATCACTCGATGACCATCCGCCATCAAAATGAGGACTTGCGGAACATGTTCCCGATCAAGCTCCGAAAGATATTCGTCTATGTCCCTTGGTTGGAGGCCTCCCAAATGCCATAACGAATGCCCCTAAGGACGCCCACATGCTTCCTAGGGGTAACCAAAGGCATACGAGTTTTCCCGAAACACTTTCAGACACACGTGGCCGCACAGAACGGCCTTGAGGCGCGGGGTCATGCTGGGTGTCTTGGCCCCTCGCCAGCATCCATGTCCAAAACTCGCCTTACACGATCCCTTCCGACGGGTTTTAAAACGCGCCTTTCACGGTTCACACGTCGTTGAGACATCTAGGAATGTCTGTAGCAATACAAATGCTCAAAGTCTCGCACAAGTCCAGAAAAACACGCTTTTCACGAAAGATCGCTCTCGGATGGTGCGCTACTGATGCTGGCTGGAGCGAAGAAGGGATATCGCGCATGCGCACCTGGGTCACGCTTCAAAAACAAAACAAGGCCTTGATCCGTGGACTCCCAGCATTCCCCCCCCAAGCGCGTGATTCAAAAGTTTTAGGCTGGTAGGCCTATAAGTATTTTTTCCGCGAATTTTTAAAAAAAACTTTTGTATGTCGAAGTAAAATACGTCCAGTCGGCACCCGACAGACAATTTATCTCGACGTAAAATACGTCCAGTCGGCGTTTAAGGGTTAAGAAAACCAATACTATATTTTATCACCCAGAGTCAATCGGTTTGGTAGAACGGATAAATAGGAAAGTGTCAATGTCTTACGAGTTACAAACTCGTGATATTGGATCCGAACTGGATTATAGCGGTTCTTGCTGTTTTAAATACCTTTATCATTTATATCTTGTATCTATGAAATGATACACAAGTAACCTTATACGGTACGCCGCTAGGGACACTTTTCCACATATTCAACGCCAACCATTAATTTATCAGAATATAAAAAAAAATAAAAAATTAAATAAATAAATAAATAAAATAAATAAATAAATAAATAAATAAATAAATAAAATAAAATAAATATGGATACAAGTGGAGCTAATATAATACACTCGTAAGAAGTCAGAAGGGTTACAAATTATAATAAAAAAGGAATCACGATTAAATCAATAAGCAAAACGTAACCATAGGTTAATAAAATATCCAAATATATATGCGTAAAGATTGAACGCTTTAGTTTAATATTCCATTCAGTATTCTAGGGATATTAATGACAAATAAGCTTAAAAGTTCAAACACATATCAAAACCTACTGACATATTGTCTGTCCCGGTGATTTATATTCGTAGTCAATGAAAAATGAATAAATAAATAAATAAATAGATAAAAGATAAAATAAAATAAAATAAAAGAGATTTTAAAGTCAGGAAGTCTAGAAGTGAAAATGTATATCTATGCGAATAATCTTATACAGGGCAAATAGTATATATAGAATTTGTATGGAAACCCTTTTCATTAGTTTAAATAAGGAATATCTAATTTAACATAATTACATTTAATTTACAATCATGCAAATTTCCAACATGAAACTAATATATTGATTCAAATTTTGGTACTGTTTTTTTCAGACATTCTTCTCGTATGGGTGGAGTATTAAAACAAAAATACCCAATTTATTACTAAAGTCGTATTTATTACAGCAAGTAACGTAAACTTCTTAAGGTGGTGATGAGGTCATCAGTCTAGAAGGTGCATGGCGCGTTTGCCGAATCAGCATTGTTCTTTTTAACCTCAATAAACCGCTTGCAAGGCAGGTTGGCTGAAGAGGAATGCTTAGCCCAAACTTCTCATGGGCAAGGCAGACGTTAGGTACAAGTGTCTATCCGCATGTGCAATGCAACTTTAGTTAAGGAATTGCAATAGTTTTAAAATTAATGAACAAAATAAGCAAACAGAATTTCTATAACATCAAAAATGAACTAATTTTTCCTGAACCTGATAGACAATTAGAGTCAATAATTCAGCTTATGACATTGGTAAACGGACATTTAGAAGTATCAAGTCATGGGTATGAAATATTTACTAGCAACATTAGTCTATTACAATTCAAGTAAATCACATTCATGGGAAAATGTCACATTTTCTTGAAAAACCCAAATTTTATATAGAAATTAGTTACATAGTGGGTTCTTTCATAGCATCTCCTGAATATGAAACTTTTGTTAGGGGCACATAGGATCGGCTTTTATCACAGCTTAATTTCAGTTAGCATAGAGAAATACAGAATCATGATTAATATTCTCTTTGACTCTTATGTTGCCTGGCAATCTTACAAATAGCTCCGTTTTCCACTTCTTTGTCTAGTAACTTACTACCAGTAATATCGAATTTTCTTTGGGATTCATATTGATATCGTATTTATTTTTATAATTATGGATATTTTTACAGTCATCAGAGACCTGGATAGGTTCACTTATTGTTATAATGCCATGGATAAACAAGTTTTTACAGCTGACTCTTTTGAATTACCATAAAATATCAGCGAATTCATGTGGGTGAAGTCTGGTTCTTAATGGCTTTCTCCCTCCCGTATTTGGATGTTGTCTGAATTTACTTTGCCCTTGTGACAAGTATAAGTTTCACTTGGCAGGCTGATTAATGGAACCATGTTTACAGTATATTTCACTTGCAGGCTGATTAATGGAACCTGGTTACAGTATCCCGCAGTACGAGAGTTTCACATCGCAACTTCAAAAACCCGTTCGTTGCTGCGGACGACTGCAGTGAAGTATCAACCGCCTACAATGTGAAAGGGAATAAGCACCATCATAAGTGAACAGCTATTTCGTAGACTTCTTGGACCTACACCCGTATCCCGTCGTTTAATCATCATTTTAATGCGGAATGCTCCGGCGGCTGTCGGAAATCGACCACAAAAGGGACATACTTCCGACAATTACGACCAGAAGGATATTCAACTCTACGTTTGCTGGCGAAGGACTCGTGCTAGGGATGATTTTATTCATCGCGAACGTATTCGTGTGGCTTAGGATGCAGAGAACAAGTATGAGGCCAAAATAGAACTTTGGACCCTGTCCAGGCAATTTTCCCCTTGTTTTAACCATTTGGAAGTGGCCTATTTCATTTGGATATAGGTGGTTTGTCTGGAACTGTGTAAATGGGACGAAAAGTTGTTCGAAACGCTAGAATGTGCAGTGGGTATCACCTCTGTCATGTATCTCATATATAAAGTATCAGTAAAGAATCAGTATATGAATCAATATATATCTTATTTGAAGAATATAGAGTTAATCAAAGAATCGAAATATATCTGTGGCGTGTACGCACTAGGAATCTATTTAAAGTGCACCTAGATTAATCACTTAGATAGTCGTTTATGTGAATCAGTTGTATAAAGTGCATATATATTGATCATAATTATATGAATCCATATACATATCTATAAATAAATCAGGTAGCCTATAATCAATCTGTTACCTTTTATCTTACCAATAACTGCAGTTATATAAAAGTCAGCATAAAAAAATTAATCATTTTTATCACTTCATATATGAATTTTTATCAGTTAAAATATGATTTTTATCATGTTAATCATTATTCTATGCAATTATCAGAGTACATTAGTATTTTCTATAGCATATGTATCTTAATGAGATGAAGTGAAAAACTGTTTCAGTATATATCACGTGATCACTATTATTTACGGATATCATATGCATATTGAGTCTTATATCTTATTACTTGAATCAGTATTTGTGAACACCATGAATTTTTTTTTACTTATAAGTATTTTATATATCTATATATATTCACATAGTGTCTGTATCACACTCCTATAAGTCAAATGCAAGTCAAGCTTGAGTAATATTCAGTGGTTGGTTTTGTAGCTGACCGAGCTTTTATGTAAGTGATTACATAATAAAAATATGGAATGTTATTCCATATATATAAAAAACTAAAACTAAAGAGGTCAACCAGATTGCTTGCAGGGATGTGATCAGACCAGAGACGATAAAGTATTCTAAGATGACGTATACAATAAAGTAGGCTAAGTTGACATGCCGTCACCTGTGGTCCTTCATTTGTTTTGAAAACATTAGTCCAAGCTTCCTGCTTGAGACAACTACCATGAACTATAATTCAAACGGCCTATGTGACTTGTAATGTGTCATCTGCATGTATGTTCATATGTTCGAGCTACTGTCTGTTTCCTTTATGATTTGTTAACTGAGATGGTAGTCAGAACAGAATTAGCCATCATCATTGGCAGAAGCGATCAAGCCATCGTCATTAGAAGACCTGTACAATTCTATCTGATCTCATCATGTAATCTCAGAGAATATAAGTATTTTTTTATACTTCGTGTTTCTACTAGAAACCTCACATCAGAAAGAAGATATCATCATGAGTTTAACACATCGTCGTCATAATCACTTCGAAAGTTATCATCAAACCCCAAGAAACTCCATTGAGTATGGAAGTGCATAACCAACCGACTTAGCGTAAGATTATCGCAAGTCTAACATTATTTCATAGGGCGCCTTATTATACAAGGCAACAGCCCTAATACAGTTACGTGTGTTGGGAATCTTAAGTTTTAGAAGGATTTTTGAGACAAGAGGAGGAGTAGGAGAAGAACGTATCGCAAGAGTCAGATTTCAGGAACAATTTAACCTTTGCTGTGAAAATTTCAAGGATATTTCCACACAAGGTTTCTTATCCTGTTTCAGAAAACATTCTTGTGAGCAGTCACAGCAATACCCTGCTGGAAAATACGTATCTTTCACCTGACTGCCTAGAGGGCAACATGAATTAAATACAGGCTGGCCTGATGGCTCTTGGTTTGGAGACGCCGATTATTGTAGAAGGGACTCGTGCTGGGGGACCATAAAGCCTCTCCTATTTTACTCGAGATATTCAACCCCGCAGCTGTCACTTTGCCCCTTTGGGCATTCACGGTCATGGGCCACTGCAAAATACGTATTTTGCCACAGGCTGTGACTGCCTAAAGAAGCAAAAGGAATTTGTCACAGACTGGCTTGATGGCTGCAGGGTTGAATACCTTGAGTAAAGTGGAAGAGGCTTCGTGTTCCCCCAGCACGGGTCCCTCCTACAATACTCTGGGTCTCCAACCCAACTGCCATCAGGCTATGTCTGTGACTGCCCAAAGGGGCAAAAGGAATTTGTCACAGAAGGACTTGATGACTGCGGAGTTGAATACCTCGAGTAAGTTGGGAGAGACTTCGTGTTCCCGCAGCATGGGTCCCTCCAACAATACTCTGGGCCTTCAACCCAACAGTCATCAGGGCAACCTATGGCTCAATCATTCTGTCCTCTAGGCGGGCAGGTGAAAAAAAAACATATTTTGCAGCAGGCCATGGCTGTGATTGCCCAAAGGAGAAAAAAAAATTTGTCACAGACTGGCTTGACAGCTGTTGGGTTGGAGACCCTGCACAGGCAAGACTGAGTCTGTGCAGGTATAACTGAACGTTAGTGGCGGCCTTTAGACGCAGATATATTGTTATTATAATTATTAGTGGGAGCTATGTTAGGCATTTCTACATGACGCCATTCTCCCTCAAACTGAGTTTCTTAATCTATTCCCTCCTCGCGTGTTAGTCAATAATATTGAAGAATACGAAGAACAATCACGTTCTTTAGTTAAAGATCTGGATAAGATCAGACACTTTTCTAGTGTGTGAATGTTGGTATATTGTTACAAAAACTTTTCGAAATCCTTTATATTTTGCGTATTACAGTAGCTATTATTTGAAGTAGAATTTGAAATACATACCAAGACTTACATAGGATAAAAGGATCTGATTTTGTCGCCATCTTGAACACGCTTTTGTTTATTTTCAAAACTTGACCTTTCAAACAGAGCGAAAAGAGAAAATTCAGAGTTTTGCACTTAAAATGACAAAATTATAATGGAGCAAAAATTATAATGGAACAAGTATGCTTAAATTTTTCTATAAAAATAATAAACAAGTAAATATTTCTCCGAAGAAATCTAGTTTTCTTCACAACAAATAATGCTGTGTAAAACCGTCAGCTATTACCAGTAGCGTTTCAGTTGCTCACCAGGTGCGGTAGAGGTTGTGTGTGTGTGGGGGGGGGGGGGCGGGTTGCGTCCCCTGCCTCCGGAAAGGGCAGTCAGACGCACGATCCATGGCTAAATTTAACCTTTTATAAAAAGGTTGCAATTTGGTATGTTTGATGATTGTAGAGGTGAATGATCTGACTGACAGACAGACTGACAGAAAGACTGACAGACAGACTGACTGACAGATAAACAATGCCGGCGCAACAGTTTTTTTTTTTTTTTTTTTACAAAAAACTAAAATAAAAAAGTAGAATAAAAAAATGCTCAATTGGAAACTATCCCTCTGCCTTCATCTTTGTATTCTACAATGTCACCCTCGAGTCTTAGCGTGTCCCCTGTTGCGTTCTTGTAACGTCTATATGCCATTTTTGTTTTCATTCATGTTAAAGACTAATACGGTAATTGAGTCCTAAATACGGTAATTTATGGGTAGGCATTTTCTGAAAGAATAGAGCAAAAAATAAACTTTTTAAAATTTTTTCTTATTTTATTTTATTTTTTTCTCCTACGGAAGCCGTCTGTCTTCCAAGGCACCGGGTCAGGTCGGTCGAATTTTGGAGCATATTTTTAAATTAAGGAAATAAATGGTTCTGAGAGACAACCCCCGCCCCCTCCCCAAGGGTCGTTTCGAAATGAGGATTACCTAATTATTACCCGTAATAATCAATTCATTTAAGGCGTTGACTGAAGACGCTAGCCTAACTTTCATGGCAGTCTGAAGCCGGCTACCGTATGTAGTAGTCAAGGTCTTTTAAATCTCTATATGGCTACTTTGCAAAATATTGCAACCGGATGTTCATCGTTGGATGAGTAGTTTTCGTGCTCGGCTACCAATCCGGTGATCCGAAATTCGAATCTCGGCTCAGCCAATATGGAATAGGAGGAATTTATTTTTGGTGATAGAAATTCGTTTCTCGATATAATGTGGTTCGGATCCCACAATAAACTGTAGGTCCCGTTGCTAGGTGACCAATTGGCTCCTAGCCACGTAAAAATATCTAATCCTTAGGCCCAGCCCTAGGAGAGCTGTTAATCAGGTCAGTGGTCTGGTTAAACTAAGATAGACTGCAACCGGGTCTGCCTGTTCCAACACATAGTATATGTATTGCTAAGGGGGATTAAACTGTCAATTGGGAAAGGACTCCTGATATAGGTTGTCTAAGAAGTAAAAGAGAAGTTGAGAAGTTAGAAGATAATATAGGAGTGGGAAAAGGGTTGAGATGGTTTGGTCATATGGGAAGAATGGGATAGGTTGGGATAGGTTTACAAATAAATTTACACTAAGATAAAAGAAATCGTACGTAGTGTCCCTACATGCTGCTGATAAGCCGTGTCAGGTGGTGTATAAAACAGGTAGCGCTGTGGATATTCCCGAGCAATTTAAATGTGAGTATGGCAGTGATCGGTATCTCTTAGTTTCTTGAGAGCCACCCGCTGTTAGGGGAGGCAGCGTCATGTTGATATAACACCATTATTATATATCCTTGTTCCACGCACTGACGGTAAGGACAATTTTTTAGATTACTGGGTGTCCATAAAGTCCCAGTACCATTACAAGTATTTATTGCTCAGAAACCATATAACTTTGAGTAATGCAGTTTTTGTAGAATGTTCTACATTACCTCAAGTTTACATTCGGAGCACTTTATCCTATAAAAAAAACTGCATTAGTCTGTTATATGATTTCTGAGCAATAAATACTTGTAAAGGTAGTGGGACTTTATGGACACCCTGTATATTTGAAATATGGCTTATGTTATTAGTATTCCTACCTTTGAAAACAGTGCTTGTCATTTGCATATTGCAATCTGCCATCGTGCATTGCACAAATAAATTACAATATAGTAATGCTGCGTTAATCACGTTATATTGTAAGCAGGAATATTCTCTCTCTCTCTCTCTCTCTCTCTCTCTCTCTCTCTCTCTCTCTCTCTCTCTCTCTCTCTCTCATAATTCCACCCTCTGATAATCAATAGCATCCAGCCTCCATATCATGTGACGCAAAAGTAAGCAGGAATAAATTCTCTCTCTCTCTCTCTCTCTCTCTCTCTCCATAATTCCACCCTCTCCAGCCTCCATATCATGTGTGACGCATAAGGCGAGACGCCAGCATTCTTACAGATTCCTCCCGTACACGCAGATGATTCATTAACTCGAATTGAATGGAGTTTGGGAACAGGATAGAGAGTTTTTTTTTGTTTTCTTTTAATTTTCCCCGCTCCCATTTAAATCCCCCCCCCCCCCTCCACCGCCCCATTACCACTACGGTTTTCTATTTGTTAATACTGAGGTCTTTCAATCGAAATGAAATAAGTATTCTTATCAGTCGTTCTCATTCAGATTCGAGTGACGAATTGGAATGGAAGATTGGAATTACTTTTTACTTGTACTTGTGAATTCCTAAGAACTTTTACCATTCCTTTTTTTTAATGGAGATTCGCAGTGTGTTCTATCTGCGATACAATTTTGGTGCCGTGATTATATTGATGAGACTACCTCGACCCACTTGCATTTAAGAATGTATATTGATGCTGCTATGGGAGACAAGAATTGATTTTTAATAGAGCAACAGCTGGATTTCACTCCTGTTACACATTTGGAACCATTTTCTCCTCATTTTTCCTTTCGGAGGTCCCAGCGCTTGACCTTTGACTTGAATTATATATTTCATTCACTCATTGTACCATTTTTACCCTACCATGTCATTTTTGTCGAATGTTTTCGTTATTGTGGAGAAAATATCAGTCTTTCTCTACGATCTTTTAACGTCGTAGATATCAGGAATGTGTACTGAATATTTTCACTCGTACGTCGATCTGCATAACGAAAATCCTTCAGGTTTTAATTCCCATACATTTTCCAAGTGGCATTCTATAAAAACGCCAAGTTTAACCAATTACGTTATTATAATGCTGTTGTAGAGTATATCGTATGTGACAACTCTATAACAAAGATCAAAGAATGCCAAGTTCTCAAGGTACAACTATAGTTTATTTGAAGGGTTGCTTTGCACGAAGCCTGTGGTCAGTAATTCATGGGGTGTTGCATTTGAGAACCGTGGCATAAATCTAGATATTAATTTTAGGTTTAAATTAAATCCTGCTATCTTAATTATTATTTGCAATCAAGGCCTATTTTACAAAAGAAACCGTTCATTTCATTTTAGTTTGACCCGGTGTTAATAATAAAAACTTCCCTTGATTTTGCCAATTTAAGGTAATTAATTTAATTTGCCAATTTAAGGTAATTAATTTAATTAACTGTCAATTTATATATTTATGTTACTGCACATCTAATGCAATATACGTTTCGTGAATTCCGTGAGGTATTAGTTTCCAAATACATTTTACAAAACAAAAATCTCCAAAAGTACAAAATTAAAGTTTTGTGTAGTAACCATACATCTCTCTCGCAGATGGCACCACTTTCTTTCCAAGGAGACCAAAGCAATTAGCCTGTCCTGTTTCTTCTTCCTTATGAACCCCTTTCTGTCGAATCATTTGCCTTTTTGCCCTGGGAAACTAAACATTGGTTGGAAGTTTTCTGTAAGTACTTGAGAGTAGAATGTGTTTTTACCTGTTTTATGGGTCCTGCTTATTTGAGGGGAAAAAAAAAGTTTTGGGAGCTTGCTAAAGGTAATGAAAGTGTTATTATTCCTGGTACTTTATTTCCTCTGGTGATTTATATAATTTTGTGAAATTATTCCAGTGAAACTTTTGCAAATTTTAGGTTGTATGGATTAGTTCATGTGAGGTATTTGGGGAGTTATTTCCAACTGATTGAGGGTTAAATTACGTTCTGGTAATGTTACTAGGTGTTTTTAGTATAAATGATTGTTCATAATGTAACATGGTACGTAATTTAGCCCTTTTTAGGGTAAAACACCGCATGGTCTGTAGCAGGCCAACGACGATCAATCCATGCCACCCTCCGAAAAAGCACATTATAACGTGTCCTGACACCGGAGATGGGCATCAGTCGCGACTTGTTGTTGGTGAGAAAGGGAGTTAAAGACTTCTACTCTCCTTTCGAAGTAAGTATTTTCTCCAAAGTTAGAAATTAAGGCCAAATTTTAAGATTTAAACAGAGGGTAGTGAAAAGGGTGTCCACCGCAGTGGAAATCTAACCAAAACGCTTTCGAAATTTTTACTTACGATTAGGTAACTTAGAAGATTGACGCCACCTTGATGTTTACGGAGTCGCTTGTCAACAAACTTCCCATTTCCTGTGATAAATCCGCACACCACTTGTACCCACTGACGCTGAGGCACTTTCATCACAACAATCGGAACACGGTCCCTTACCAGGACGTTTTTAAGGAAACAACTGTTTTGGTAGAAGACGACGACGAAGCGTGCACTTAGATAACTTCAAATAGTAAAACATCAATATTTTACATATTTATGATTAATTTGAAAATATTCGTTATTGAAAAGTAACTCGATTCTGACTCAAATTTAAGTAATTATCTTTCGGAATTAGAAAGTTCTTTTAAGTCCTGCATTATGACGTCACGACATCTTGACTTTCGTACCTATTGTAAATAATTGCTATACTCAACTTTCTTGCAGAACAGTTTACCAGTTATTCATGCAGATTGTTATCAGCTATTCATGTAATTGTTATAATCGTAATGCGCACATATATCTTTTATTATTTACTTTTTGGATATATGAAGATTTTTTACTGCCGGATTACCGCCGTAGTGTGACGCAATCGTTTTCGGTCCCTGCGCCTCTGTCTGTTTTCGCACCATGAGAAATTATGGGGCCGAATTTGCAATGACCAAAAAGTCGTTAAAAGAGGAAAGTTAGCTTTGAGGGGCATTTGTTTTGATTGAGAAAATACAAATTTATTCAATAGCTAGCTTGTAAAAAATACTTTATTACAAAAAACTTGATTGGCAACTAAGCAGCATATTGTTCCAGAGACAGTGCAAGCACGTTTTTGGGCAATACCTATTTCTGTAACGAACACTCGTATCAGAACGAGATTTTGCTATAGTGCATTACACCCAGTGCTGTAATTTATAAGGGTATTGTGAATCACTAATCGTAAAGAATAACGACACTTGTCCTTGTACTAAAAGACAAAAACTCATTGGATACGAACACGCGTAAAAAGCTCCACCTACCCTTTCCCCCCCACCTCCACCGCAACCCCTGTCCTTCCTTCCTTCACCTCTCTCTCTCTCTCTCTCTCTCTCTCTCTCTCTCTCTCTCTCTCTCTCTCTCTCTCTCTCGGTGTTGCCAATTGGTGTGTTCACCCTCCAAACTGGGTATAAGACTTACACAAAAAGTGGAAATTAGTGAAATTAGGCTATGTATTGGAAGTATATACATAAATATTAAAGCAATTTTATCATTAATGCATTACTATGACAACTAGAATTCATGGAAACAGTTTATAATAATGCATCGGCGTATGTGTGAAGCTCCACTAATGTGGCAACGATGAGTTTGCCATTCTTAGCATGCAATCATTAAAGGTTAATTTATTTCTGGCATAGTTATTTTAAAAAATCAAAATACTTATATAAACTTAAATCAATGAAAAGTGCTAGAAAAAAACAACATAATCCACTTATCTGCAGTCTGGTCCTCTATGGTTTTTGGCAGCCTGATGTACGACAAGGTTAGAAACATTGGATTGAAACTACTTTAGAAATATCTGTAATTTTTCGGGATAATAGACATGAATTAAATTAACATTTTTAAATAAAGTAAAGTTGAACTAAACGAATAAAGTAAACAATTTAGGGAATAAAACTTTGCAGTGTCGTCGTCTGCTGTTCTTAACTGTGTTTGTGGCGCGCGCGTATAGGAACCAGGAAGAGCAACTTCTTTAAAGTGCAATGTGGAGTGAATTGAGACCAAAATGTGTATAATAACAATCAAATAAGTACTGTGGAGTTTCAGTTGTGATGGCAGTAAGGATAAAAACCACCGATTACAAGGTAAAAATGAATTCAGTTCAAACCATGACCCCGGGAATAAAAAGTTTCATACTTTCACTAATATAGGCATCAAAATGTTGTTTTATTGTGCTGATTAAAACTACAATCTTGAGTATGATCAATAAACGTTACATATATACGCTAACATTGTTCAAATGAGTGCTGGGAAGGCTGGAAAAGATGGTGGATAGTCTGTGAACAGACCCTTCCATCCACACGGTAGCCACCATATTGGATTTCAAAACTGCCTTGAAAACATATTTTACGAAGAGCGTCACATACTTATTTTAGTTCGTATGGGGCTTTCATATATCACATTGTTGACGAAACTTCAATCTTTTGAATGGTATGCTTAGAGTTGTAATTGTATTCTTGTTTCACCAATTAAATATCGAGTGAATAAGACCCGTCCAGCATGATGAGGGTTGGTCGTCCGTGATTTTTTACCCTATGCTCTTCTTTAAAAGTATAGAATCTTTTCCACGTCTGTCAGCTCAATCGTTTTCTGATACAACATGGCTGACTTCCACGAGAATTTCAGTGACCGATGCATTTGAAGTTACTTGCTAATATTTCGTTAATCATAATTTCATGGCAGCTTGATGCATTTGACAATATAGGTTATCAAACCCCAATTATTTTCCATTTACCCAGATCCCTGTGTATTTGTTGTGGCCCCAGGGGGAGACGTTGGTTTTTTTGGGGGGGTGGTAGAACCAAAAACTAAGTAAATTGTAAGGGCATAAATGGTTTATAGTGCGTCAACCACTAGGAAAGTAGTTGGAAAAATAATCAGAAATGCAGCCTTACCTTACCATAACCAAAAGTAACTTATCCTTATTGCCAGATCTTTATACCAGATCTGGGAGGTTCCCCACTAACCTAGCCTGGCCTAGCCCGACAGAAACTCGTCTCGACCTAACCTTGACCCCAGATCCCAAATGCTGAAGATCACCCCTTGCTTCCCTCGTAGCATTTTAAAGCTTACTTGTCCCTTGTTTTATGGTTTGGAGGGACAGGTTGGTGGGGTACAGATTTCTCTTATGCTAATCCTTGTTATTTGTGGAGGCGAGGCATTTATCAGTGGATGAATTACCATTAGATGGATGAAATTCTTACGTGTTATAGTTACTAGCATATCTTGCACCTGAGGCGGTCGTTATTAAACTAAGAACAGATGTAAAAAGTAAGTGGCCAATGTCTGGAAACATCCGGTTACTTGAAAATTTATAGTGTTGATTTTTAAATGGGTAGGCATTGTTGTGGTACTTCATTTCCTTAGCAAAATGAATTTAATATCCTGTATAGGCGAATGAAGGTAATTTTGGTAGTTTTCCTATGAGGAATATAATGAAGTGCTTAAGTTGGAGTATTTAGTGGGAAAATGGTAGATCTAGTGTACCTATCCGCGGCGGCCCAGAGTATGGCAGTTGCGGTTTTTCTATGCAGTTTTACCTCCTGAATAAGAATTTTAAGTAATTTATTCGGACGACTGTAATTAACCCCCAGGGGCCAGTACTAAAGGTAATATTTCAGAAGCACTCCGCACTGGATATTAAAATAAATAATCACCTACATGGAAAGAGCATGTGAAAAGCAATATAAAAAGTATAGTCATTATATGAGAGATTGAACGTGGTGGAATTAAATGAGCTTAAGTTTTTACCTCCAATTTTTCCTCAGTCGGGAGAGATGTTTCCTCTACGGTAATGTTTACTTTTAATGAGCCCTCTAACTTACTTTCTTACGCAAACAAAAGCAGTTCCAGTTACTGATTATTGGCTGAGAGGTGTGACATCGTTATGACGTCATGGGTTCCATAACCAATTGCGAACAACTTTAGTCGAAAACTAAATTTCACTAGCATTTCAGCGGAGTAATAAAGTTACCTGTCCAGTGTCCACTGGTATCCTTGTTTGACTGAATACTCGAATAATGAAGCAAAAAACGGCATTTTGTCTTCCTGTACCTATGGCAAAGGCAGTGGCTGGCCCTTCTGGCATTAATTTTGACAGACCTTCGATTTCGTACCGATTGTTAGCAGTGCAATGTGGGTTACAGTGAATTTTATCATTATTTGTCTAGTGGTGGTAAAGAAGTGGTGATTGAATATGCTCAGACATAATTTCATTCTAAAGCAAAAAAAATGCGAGTGTTGTGGAGCTACTATATGTCGGATCGACTACAACAGGAACGCCTTTAGGTGTGATCCGCCACGGTAAGTAGCCTTTCTGTAACCCCTGTGGCTAGCGCGCGCAGCGCAACATTACCTCTTGCCGTACATGCCGTGCTTGCCAAACATCTTTAAATATGCGGATAAGGCGCGAAGCGCCGTTCCGCTACGGCCTTACTGACAGCATACACAAATCGATCGTCGCTGATATGTAATCGCTCCCTACTTTGTTTGCTGTTGTTTTGGTATCGCCGCCATATTGGTTTTGGTGTTCTTACGCCGATTTTGGTCGGCGGTCGAGTCGCCGTGTTTAGTACTGGCCCTTGGGAGTTAATTACAGTCGTCCGAATAAATATTACTTTAAATTCTTGTTCAGTGGGTAAAATAACATAGGAAAATGTCAATTGCCATAGTCTAGGCCATCGCGGATTGCTTCTGTAGAGATACCGGAAAAATGTTTCCCATGTTGGTATTTTGATGGTGTTCTTTAAAGTTTCATGGACATTTTTTGGGAGGCGGTTAGTGCTTGTAGTGCATGGGTCATTTATTGCAGGTTTTGCAAGCTTTTTTTTATTGTTTCTGCTACATAATAAGTACCAGGCTGTTAATGAATGTTTAATGAGTTTCTTGGAAAAGACATAAGCTATATATTTTTCTGAGCTTATGTTCTGACCAGTGACGTTGGTGCAAAGCAGACCCTTCTGTAGGGAAAACCAAATGTAGGTGACCTGTACTAAAATTAATAACAAAGGCTTAAATCGTAAGGTAAACTCCCAGAAAAACACACAGCACATGTAAATGTTTGTAGTCTGTAATGATTACCAAAAAAAAAATTTTGGTAGATCTATATTACTATTCCGCGGCAGCCTAAACTATGGCATTGCGGTTTTTCTATGCTTTTACCACCTGAACAAGAATTTTAAGTAATATTTATTCGGACTACTGTACCTAAGCCCCCGGGGCTCGTACTTAACACTGATATACATTTGACGCCCCAATTCCTGGTGGCTTTCGTATTTGCAGGGACGAATGATGCGGAATGCTCATATACAAATAGCAAATTTTTGTTCGCTTTTAATGTGATCAGCAATAATTACAGATATGAAACATAACCTAACGTTGTGCAGGGTGAGTCCCCATAACTAACCTCACTGTGCCCTACCTATCTGGAGGACTTTACTTCCAGTCTAGCCTGGTGTGGATTGCTATTAATCATAGATTGAAATACAGAGTGCATCTTAACTTATCCCCTAACTTGAGCCTTGGTGCTGGGTCATACCTCAAGTGGGCCAAAACACTTCCAACGCATGTAACATGACCTGTTCTGCTAAGAACTACTGGGATTCATATTAACCTAACATAAGCTTGGGTGCTGGTTCTTTAACTAGTAAGGATGCACCCTTTGGTCCTCCTAACAATGTGTTGCAGTGTTACTATATTCCATATCTGTAGTTTAGGAAGTAGACTTCAAGTCACCAGTGGAAGGACAGTTTACTAAGCCCATTATAGCAATAGGCTATGCGGTTGTGAAGGTCTTAAAATTGTGGGTACTATGAGAAATTGTTTGTTTATTATTTCGTGTGCCTAACACAAGTTAATTTTAAGTTTTCAGTAGATTAGGCTTCGTGCAACAAATGTAATGACTTCACAACCATTCATAACGTGATTTAAGTCATAACTATTTGAAAAGTGTTATTAAACTGATTATCAGTATTTCTTACATCTCGAGGCAGCCAATGTTAGACTTGATAGGTGAAAGGCTTATCTGGCAGGAAGATTTAGTGCAATTTTAGGTCATTTACAGTTTACTCTCGTTTTTCTCATGTACCAGATAGTCTTGGAGGAAGTTTAGAAGGCAGGTTAAGCATAGTCTCCCATTGTGAAATCCTATATAATATCTGAAATGAGTAGGTAAATCTAATAACTCCGAGTCGGGTATTTCTTTGGAAATTACAGTTTCCTATAGTATTCGGGTTGCTTATTAAGAATTTACCGTTATTTTTTGGGCGGTCGACTGTAATGAACCCCCAGGGGCCAGTACTAAACACGGCGAAATACATTGCATGCCCCAATCCCTAGTGGATGTCGTATTTGCGGGTACATTCCTTGCAGTCCGTGCGGAGTTATTCCTTAGAATTACCAGAGTTTATTCTTCATTTGTTTTGATCCTAAGAAATTTTTCGTCCGAATTCATCCTACGTAACCTAATTCTTTGTTCCCTTGAACCTAACTTGTGTCTGATAGGCCTATGAGTCCTGAGTCCTTGAACTTCGCTTGAATACTGTTGCAATATTTTGGAGTTTATCAGTCTTTCACCGCGTTTGTTTGCTTGAAGGATGCTTTTGCAGAATGTGAAGAAAGCGAGGAGCTATTATTTTATTACCTAGATCACATCCTCTGGTGAAATCCATCCGAATTTTGAGGACTGGTTTTGTTTCATCCAAGTGTTTCTTTGGGATCTTGAGGAGCCCTTTTCACCGTACACATTGGCTAAGTATTTATTTAATAGATCTGTCGCATATGCATCATTGCTTGTATAAAATTGCCGCCTTTAACTTTTAAAAGCCTAGTTTTGCTTTGATTCGTTTTTAGCAGTTCACGGGCTGAAAGTTCTTCTCGAGTCAATCAGTCCAACCTTTGATGCATGATGTTATAAATGCTCTTTTTTTTTCTATCCCTGATTAAGTGATATCCATACTCTTATTATTAATTGTTCCCTTTTGTTATTTTTTTTTTGTTGGATACTATTGTTGTTATACTGTTGGTTTTGGATATAGTATGGGACCGTTTTGGAGAGAGGGGGGCAGGCTTGAATTACTGTCTTAAATCATGTCTCTTTGTTGTTTAGTCTAACAGTTGGTTTCAACTTGGCTGGGTACTACTCATTGATTGCTGGTGCATCTCTGGATACTAATTAACCTTTCGACTTAGCGCCGTTTTAACGGCACCCACCAGCGAGATTCTTTTAAGAAATAATTTCATCATATTAATAGCCAAGTATTTAAGAAGATATTCATTGTAAATTAAAGTTTCTTGCATAAACCGCAGATTGTTTCTCATTGTGGTATCGAAACCATAATAAATACGAACAGGATGAACGAGTTAGTGTAGACAGTACCTGAAAAACTGTTTATTTTAGCTATTTGCCCCATATTGCGTCTGAGGGTAAAATACCTTGCTTCAGAGTTGTAGATTTATAAGGTAATTTTTGTAGCGATAGATTAAGTCACTTATGCCAATATTTTAATAAACTAGTGATATTACATAAGCTTATTAGTTCGCAAAATAGTATAAAGTTCATCACTGTATCATTTGTAGCCTAAATTGTGTGTGTAATGAAGTGGGAATTTTTTTTCGACAAGGTAGTTTGAAAGGTTGCATGTAGATAACAGACATTTTAACTTCTAAAGAAATGATTGCACAAGTTCCAAGTTAACTTCCAATGTTTAGCAGAATACTTTAACTAATAAAAATCTTGTATCTGCAGGTTTGGGCAGGAAGCTGAATTGATTT
This sequence comes from Macrobrachium nipponense, assembly GCF_015104395.2. Taxonomy (NCBI): domain Eukaryota; kingdom Metazoa; phylum Arthropoda; class Malacostraca; order Decapoda; family Palaemonidae; genus Macrobrachium; species Macrobrachium nipponense. The sequence goes on from NC_061108.1 coordinate 136,530,267, forward strand.
GCATCAAAGCTCACATGTGAAGGTTTCCTCAGTCTTCTGTGGAGCTGATTTGGCGATTTAATAAGCTGCTCATATTGATGTACAGGAGATGAGTGCTTTGTGTATAAATTTAGCAAGTTTGGATGCATTAGTTAGTGGAAAATGTCTTAAATAACACCTTGGAGGGGAGGGGGGATGGGGGGAGGGAGACGTTTAGGAGGTGAGTGTTTCTGGGTATAAATTTAGCAAGTTTGGATGTATTAGTTAGTGTAAAATGTCTAAAATAAAACCTTGGAGGGGAGGGGGGATGGGGGGAGGGAGACGTACAGGAGGTGAGTAGTGCTGGGTATTAGCAAGTTTGGATGTATTATTTAGTGGGAAATGTCTAATATAACACTTGGGGGAGCTGGGGAGGGGGATTTTGTATTGTCTGGTGTACAATACTACGAACCTTCAAGCTTTAATGAGTGATGAGTATTTTCTATAAATTTTCTCCTTAGCAGGAGCCTGTTGTGCTTTAGTTTAAACCTCTTAAAAAATCAATTGGGTCACCAAACAACATCAAATCAATCGAAGTATTTAAAAAATTATTCGTATTAGTTAATTCAAATCCTTAGTAGATTAGTCAGCAATTTTTTTATCTGGTTTCAACAATACATTTTACAAGCAGAGTTTTCAAGTTCAATTTACAGATTATTGAAGGCAAAAGCACTATAAAAAGTTTGGTAATACTAGGTCGTAACAAGTTTTAAGTTAGTCGTCAATTTTTTTCTGTGGTTTCAACTATACTTTTTACAAGCTGAGTTTTCAAGTTGAATATACAAGTTATTAATTCAAGGCAAGGCATTATAATGGGTAGGGTAATACCAGGTCTTGCAAAGTAAAAGGTTTTACATTATATTTTCTTTATTTTATAGACTGACATTACTCTGTAGAACCGTAACAGGCCTATATATCGATGTATCACAAGCTAAAGCCGGAGGGATAAGTGTCATTTGAAGGAATTATTCTATGCGAACTCGCGCTTTTACACTGTGGAGCTTGAGCTGCAAATATGCCACTTATCATCAGCCCAAATACTCGAACATGTCACTGTTTTAAAGGGACATAAAATATTTACCATATACAGGCAACCAACGAAGACTTAAGGTTCTCAAGGTAAGCTGTCATTTTGATAAATATAAGAAAAAAATTAGGGAATCTGGAATGGAACCAACTGTCATTTTAATATAAAAATTCGGGAATGTGGAATGGAACCAGGTGTCATTTTATTTTATAATATAAAAAAAAACTTCGGGAGTCTGGAATGGAATCAGGTGTCATTTTAATATAAAAAAAGCTTTGGGAATGTGGGATGGAACCAGGTGTCCTTTTATTTTATAAAAAAAACTTCGGGAATGTGAAATGGAACCAGGTGTCATTTTAATATAAAGAAAAAATCTTCGGGATCCTGGAATGGAACCAGGTGTCGTTTTAACAAACTTCGGGCATCCGGAATGGAACCAGGTGTCATTTTAATATAAAAAAAAACTTTGGGAATCTGAAATGGAACCAGTGACGGAACAGGAAGTAGGAATCGCATTATTTCGAGCAAACCCCCTCTTTGTATGCCAATGCCATGTTTTTGCACACATTAGTGCTTGGTCACTTGAGGTAAGGAAGAGAATGATAGTAAGAGGGTTGAACAGAAAGGGACAGCATATTTGAATGCAAAACAAAAATTAAGTTTACATGAAATAGAATTTGGCGAAGAAGCATAAAGAACTAGCCATAGTGAACAGACATGTGAAACGGTAATGAATTTCCCGACATGACACGAGTCTCTTTAGTCTGGAAACTTGCCAACAAGCAAAGTTGAATCGGGTATTGTAACCTTTGGGATCTGAGAGGTCTGAATAGCCGCAAATGAGGATTATTCTTAATTGTGGTGGCAATATATAGCAGTTTTTGCAAAGTTCGATGCATTAATTACTGACAAAAGCTGCTTGATTATTAGACCATGAAATGGTTGGAACAAAAAAGTAATAACTACAAAAAGGAAAAATGCTGAAGGGTCCAAGGACTTACTTTGAGCTAGCAATGCAAGATTTTGAGCAACAGAAACTGAACCTTGATCATTTCCAGTAACAGACCCTTGTGTGGAGCATGAAAATTTATTCCTCCAATTTGGCCCCACATTAAAAAAAAAAAGGCCTTTCTTTCATTTCTTGCAATTCCCATGTCTCGTGTTTCATCAGCCACACTTTAAATTCATAAAGAGTTTTTTCGGAAAAATTGAGTTGAATGCATTCAGTGGTTGTAGACTTTGCTACAAGTTAACGGTCTTTAAATTATACCCAAAGTTGATTTCGTCCAAATGTTAATGAAGAGGATTAGTGTTGAAAGATTATAATGCTTTACACACTTGTCTGTTCTAGGCAGGTATACCAATCTGGTACGTAATAAAAGGTTTGCATCACTGCATTCTTACTGCTACCTACCTCATCATTGTAAGAGACCCAACCTGGAATTAAAGAAATGTTTTTCTGGTGATGAGAAGTTCATTTCTTGATATGTGGTTTGGATCCCACAATAAGCGATCCTCGGGCATTCCATTGAGGAGTCAGATGTGTACTTTTGGCGATAGAAGTTCTCTCGACGTGGTTCGGAAGTCACGTAAAGCCGTTGGTCCCGTTGCTGAATAACCATGCGACGTAAAAACACCATAAAAACAAACAAAAAACAAACCACAATAAGCTGTATGTGCGGCTGCTAGGTAACCGATTGGTTCCTAGCCACGTAAAAAGATCTAATCCTTCGGGCCAGCCCTAGGAGAGCTGTTAATCAGCTCGGTGGCCTAGTTAAACTCAGATATTCTGAACTGAATTGTAGGAGACCAAGTTACCAGTAGTGTGGGGGTCTGCAACCAAGTTGTATCTGGAGATTGCTGCCCCGTGAGAAAGTAGCCTTAAACACGCAGTGTATAAGACTGGGATGATTCGCCTGAATGGTTGTATGGAAGCTTGGTGGGGTGTCTCCAATCCGGTCCCATTTTGAGTAACCAATCATTGGCATTATGAAAAAAAAGTACTGTATTCTAGAGGGATCTTAATTTTTTCTTGAGGCTGTTTTAGCTGTTAGTGCAACTTTATTACAAAACGACATTGAAGAGAGGAGTTGAGTTTATCCCAAAAGCTTCGTTCAGCTTGTCCCTGCACCAGCAAAAATAGAGCATTATAGGGGAGCAGTGTTGACATTCAGATCCTCCCAGATTACAATCCAGAATGTAGTAATGCATACCAGATATGCAGTTACCATAAGTCTAGCAATCTTGTCTTTTCTATGTGGTTCACTTAAACGCATTTCACGAAGTTTTATTTATGTTGATCTATCGAGTTCTGTACGGTTATGCTGTAAGAGAATTCTGTACTGTTATAATGTACGAGAATTCTATATGCTATACTGTACGAGAATTCTGTAGTGTTAATACTGTACTACGAGAATTCTGCACTGCTATACTGTACGAGAATTCTGCACTGCTATACCTGTACGAGAATTTTGTACTGCTTTACTGTACGAGAATTCTGTACTGCTATACCTGTACGAGAATTCGGCACTGTTATACTGTACGAGAATTCTGTACTGCTATACATGTACGAGAATTCTGCACGGCTATAGTACATGTACGAGAATTCTGTACTGCTATACTGTACGAGAATTCTGCACTGTTATACTGTACGAGAATTCTCCACTGTTATACTGTACGAGAATTCTGCACTGCTATACTGTGTAAGAATTCTGTACTGTTTGTAAGAATTCTGTACTGTTATTAGGTTGATGTGCGTGCAGTTGTGTTTGGAGGTGAAATGGATGCAGCAAAAATTACCAAATATTGTAGTGTATCTTTGTATATAGTAGAGATGACAGCGTCATGCTTTTGGGTCTATTATACCACTTTTTTAAAGTGTAACATAATCTAATCAATATCCATTGGTTTCTTGCTCCCTGGAGCAAACTTTCTTTTTGCTAGATCCCAAGCTATGGTGGGGTTTTAGGAAATGAAGAGGTTGATAAATTCTGTACACCAAAGAATTGTTGTTTAAAAGTAGTTCATATCATAAGAATACGTTCCTACATGAACTTTTAACAACATTCAAGATCAAAAATAGTTAAGCGATAGGAGGTATGGCCACGTTTAGCATATAAGAAATGCCAAAGAAAGCTATGCATTGTCTACTGGTCATGCTCTAGATATACAATGAAAGTGTTCTGAAGATATTCAATGATCGGAAACCTTCCGGGGAATCCACCGATATAATTTTGAGTATTTTAAGAATACCACAGCATATAATATACATAGCTAAATAGTGCGTGCTTGATGAAGAGCGATAGCTTAGTTCTAGAGAAACTAATATATGTTTCGTAAGTGCATGAATTAATGAAATCTGTGAATGATATACGTAATGGCATCTGAAAAAGATAGTCTTGTCTAATTATCCTTTACCTTTATTTTTTTTAATATACCGTTGTTCACAATGACTCAAACATTCTCTCCTCTGGCACTGATTTAATGATCTTTATGCGTATGCTTGAAGCTTTCTTTCTCCAGTTATGTAATTATCAGCATTTTTTAGTAAACTTCCTGAAGACATTTTGTTTTTGGTTTAAAAAAAGTTTAGTGATCCTATTTCAGCTCATTTTGATTTGCAGATGTTTATGATGCTGTAATTCTTATACAAATGCTCAAGATCTGTGTGACGTGTGGATAAAGCCTGAAGTCAGTCTCTCTCTCTCTCTCTCTCTCTCTCTCTCTCTCTCTATATCCTCTCAAAAAAAAAATAATAATAATAATAATATAATAATATAATAACACAAATAATAATAATAATAATAAAATAAAAATAAAACTAAAATAAAAATAAATAAAAATAAAAAATAAATAAACTAAATAGGTAGGTTTTCATTGAGAATGACTACATATGTTTAAGTTGTATTCAGTTATTATTCAAAACACTAATCGGTTCCTAAGAAAAAATACCGTACTGTAATTTCAGTTTTGCGACATACAGTAATAAACCTAAAGTATATATGAACAATTATAATAATTTCGAAGTTTGAATTTTATTTGGAAAATGTACTAGCATCTGACTGATCAATTATTATTTTATATTCAACAGGACCGTGCTGCAGTCCGGGGCCGTATTGGTGGAGACATAATGGCAATTATTGTCAGTTTGCTTTAGACAGCATATACACTAGCATCAGTGCGGACAGAACAAAACTTCTCGATTACTTATCAGTCACAGAAGACATGGAATTGAGTGAGGTAAGGCCTCGATTTTTCAGCTAATAATCAGGCTCTGTCCACTTGTCTTTTTTGAGCATCTGCCACGTCTAAGACAGAAGATCGATACATGAAGTGTTGTCACCTTATTTGGTGGGGAGAAATGTACAAACTTGGTAAAGCAGGAAGATTAACAAGAAATTGAATTTTTCGTTACAGCCCATAGGGGAATAACTGTAGCCTTGTTTTTCACTACAGTAGCACTTTAAAATTGGCTAATGTATTAAAGAGAAAAAAATAGATTGCTTGTGTTATTGGTATACAAGTTTTAATTGATTGCTTGTGTTATGGGTTTTCGTGTTTTTTTTTTATTGGTTTTCAAGTTCAACAGTATACTGTTCAATATTATATGCAAGATTAAAGGTAAATTACTTAAAGTTTTAAATGATCGCACAGTACTGAATGTGACACGTCTACATTACCAATATTGAATTCACCCATTAGTCCGCTACCTAGTCATGTATTGTTTCTCTTCCGCAGGTAGTGTGGCATAACCGTATAATAAATTACACTACCAATATTAAATTTACCTATAGCTAGCAACCTAGCCATGTATTATCTTTGTCCTCCACAGGTACTGGTGATTTATTACAGGGTAGTGTGGTATAACCGTATGATAAAATCTGCTCCAAAATCATGGAGTGACTGGTCATGTGTACTCCTGACTTGCGACTCTTGCCAAAAATACCAGTTGTCCGTAACCCTTCAACTGGGAAAAGTGTTTATCTGGATTGCTTGAATGTTTGTTTATAACTTTCGCAGTGCTTGAATATATGGGTAGACGATGTGTCATATATTAAACTTGCCTAAGTTGAAAGGCTTGCAAATTAACGTTACTGTGTGGACTTAAAAATCTTTCCTGACATACTAATGACGTTGTGAAGTATGATTCCAGACTGATGATTGGATAGCTCCATATATAAGGTTGGTTATGTGTGGCATGTTTCTGTCAGGCCTAGTTGTTCATGGGATATAAATACACCAGAGAAAATATTCCATAAAGTTTAGATATCTGCCATTAATTAAATGTCAAAAGTTAACTAATTTTTTAAAACCAAGAGATTGTCTTTGAATTTTTTCACTTCTTAAATTTTAATTAATGGTAGTTGTTAAAAATTTTTATAATAGTTTTAAAATTTGTGCTAAACTGATAATCGTTTAAGCTTTTCAAGAAGCATCATTTCTTTTTTTTAAACTGTTAATCGTTTAGGCTTTTCAAGAAGCAGCATTTCATTTTTCTGCTATTAGTTACTGTATAAAAATATCATGAAGCATTATACCTGTGATTTCATTTTTGAGATTACTTTTCAAGAAGCATTGGATGTTTAAATGAAAAATCTTTTTCCTGTGCATTATTATTTTTTTCAACTTCATTCACCAGGAGTCGAGACATTTAAGGACGAGCTTCAGCTGTCTTGCATCAGCTGTCTTGCATCAGCTGTCTTGAAGTACTATGCTGCCAGACAGCCACCTGAGGAGATAAGACCACCTGGACAACTGAAAGCTATCAAAGGCTTAAACATAATCGAGAGCATGGGACTAGAAACATTGTGGAGAGATGCTGACATCCCCAATGGCCACTGTAGACGATTCCACATCAAAGGAAAGGGACTATAGTGAGATGATGGTGATCTGACAGCAAATACATTATATATATTTCTTGGAACGAACTGTTCTGATACTCTGAAGAAGACTGGCTTGAAATGCTGGAATCAATCTTGACAACTTAATTCAATAGTCTTTTGCCTACATTGTACCCTCTGTCGAAATATGTTTTTGCTTAAGATGAACTGTGATGCAGTAGACCCGAATGCCCAGTGACAACGTAAAGGACAAGGCTTTCACAAGGGTTTATATAACATGTTAAAACATGGAGATAGTTGGGGTACTGTAGTTGAACATACTTTGTGGGTAGAATGATTTCAACTATCCTGTTAAACCATAGGAAAGGAGCTCTGCTTTCAAGTGTCCTCATGAGATGACCTGCTGTGCTGCTGCTTATCAGTCAACTGTGCTCATGAGAAATCTAATATGCTGCCGATTTCAACTACTATGTTGACTGCATAGTTCCTCGTTTCTTCCCAATGATCAAGTATGTTCATGAGATAAAGACCTGCTATGTTGCTGATTTGAAATGTCTTAACTGGGGAAGGAGAGATAAAGACCTGCTATGCAGCTGATTTGAAATGTCTTAACTGGGGAAGGAGAGATAAAGACCTGCTATGCTGCTGATTTGAAATGTCTTAACTGGGGAAGGAGCTTTGCAGTCTAGTGTACTCACAAGATATACATCCTGTTGACCCTTGGGGAGAAGGGCTGCGGCTCTGTAGTAAACTGTACTCACGTGAAAGTACTCGCATGAAGAAGCCTGTTGTGCTGCTGACCTTTGGAAAGGAACTTTGCAGTCCAGTTGTGTTGCCGATTATAATTCTCTTTTCAACTAACGGAAGGAGCTTTACAGTCTAATGTGTTCAAGATGAAAAGTGGAAAGACCCTGCTCTCAAGCATGCACATGAGTAGAACACCTGTTATGCTGCCGATTTCAATTATGTAGGGGGCAGATAGGAAATAAGACCTTTGCTGCTATCAGAAGACCTTTAGGATTTAGGAAAATACTATATTGTAGTGTTGTAATTAGATAATGATTTGTAGTACTGCCGATTTAATAGACTACAGGAAAAAGCTCTGTAGGCGAGCGTACCCACGAGATAAAAATACTGCTGTTAACGATCCTTTTGTACATTGAAGAGAAGCATTGCAGCTCTGAAGTTAATCTACTCACGTAATTGAACTGCTAAGCGGTCGGCCAACGGGAAAGAGCTCACGAGAAGGAATATTCTGCTGCCGTTCGCAACTGCTAGGTGTTGGTTATCAGCCAAGATGAAGATCTTTCTTTGCTGCTAACAAATCGACCTTTAGGAAAATGTTCTGCAGTAAAATGTTTCCATGAGATGAAGTGCTGCGCTGCTGTTTACTGCAGATCACCTTCCTCAATGGTCAACAGTTTAGTTGTAAACTAAAGTATGCTCATGAGATAAACCTGCTATGCTACTGATTTCACAACTTAACTGTCGACTAATGGGAAAGTGCTCTACCTTATTAGAGATGATACCTGCTGATTTTGGGACTGTTGAATTTTAGACCTGCTGATTTCATGTCTGTTGACTACTAGGGAAATTTGCAGTCAATTGTGCACGGGAGATGAAAAGACCTACTATGTTGCTGTTTCTATTCGGGAAGAAATTTTGCAAAGCTTCTTTATAGTTTTCCCTGGATCGACATGAAGCATCTCTGCGGACTTGTGTTGCTCAAGCTGCATTGTTTACTTTCTGTGCTGCTGATATATCATCTTCCTCCCTCAGCTGTCGACTTATGCTGCTTAAATCATCCTCATCTTTCAGCTGTTGACCTTCTGCACTGCTATATCATCCTCCACCCTCGCCTTTCTGCTTACTGATGTATCATCTTCCCACAGCTGTTGACTTGGCGTGCTGTTTAACAGGAGTGAAGTATTCTTGCTCATTAGTCGAACTTTTGAGATTTCTCATGCAATTAGAATAAGATGGTAATAATAAAATTTCAAACTTCCTCATACAGTGTTTTCGTACCCTCAGATTTACAAAACAAGTCTGAAAAGAAATGTGAATTAGGATGTTTTATCTTATAAAGAAATTATTGAAAGCCTAATAAAAAAAAACTACTAAAAGCATAATGCATAGCTCCAAACTTGTGGAAGTGAACATAAGTTTAGTTCGCAAGCAAAGTGAATTAACAAACAACATAGAAGGATACACGAATATGTCACGAAGTTCCATCATTAAAAGATTTAGATGATTTTTCTTATTACACGACACAGGTGGAAACTTACTTAATACCACCAATCATACGACACAGGTGGAAAATTTTTAATACCACCAATCAAACGTTTAGTACAATTGCCATTTAGTTTAATTCAAGCGGTAAACTAATGCATTTATTTTCCGGAAACTAACTTTTTACAGCATGATAACTACAAAGCACTGGGCTAATGATAGCAGGAAGCTGTATAAAATTACGCTAAAAATGGAAAGAAAACTAGTAAAATGCAATCTAAGCAAAACGTAATATAAAAAAGAAGCTAAAAAAAGGAAATCAAATATTTTTTTTGCAGTAACTGATAAAAGTAAAAACAAGGGAGCAAGAAATCTGTAATTTAATCCACACATTCCAATGGGAAACAGAAGTTCAGCAATTCAAAATTACAGAGTCCAAAATACAGTTATGAAGCAATAGTGCTTTGCATTATTGTACACCAATCTGAAATCTACAACCAACTGAAAGGAAAATGCAGAACCTGAACCTGTATCAACTAAATTCACAATTTACAACATTTCTGATCACAAATTTCTGTAGGAATTTTCAGTTACCTATATATCCCTATTAAAAAAAAAAACATATTGGAAAATGTCAAAGAAAATTAGGCCTTGAGTACAGTAGGCTACATGATTAAGACACTGAAAATGAGAAAATTTTCTATAAAAACCTAATTAGTTCTAATATAAAAACCTCCTCTTATCTTTGTAAAAGAGTAACAAATAACCAAAACTAATATATTTGTGGTCCAGTAGTGGGGACGCAAGTTGAACAGCCAAAGCAACATTTTCTGAAGAGGTTTACAATCTTAAATGTAGTGTGGCTTACTAGAAAAGCACTGAATATTGATGCTGCCTATTGATAACTCACCTGACGTCCATTAGGCTACGTCCAGACGGTCGAACAGTGTCTGTCGAACACCAATTGTTACCAGATAACGATGGGAAGCATAAAGTAATGCTGATGACGTCAGCAACGATCACCAAAGGTGTGTGACGGACACTGTCCCTGTTCGTAGTTGCTTGCTGAACTGACTGACAAGTTTAATAGCTATATTTCTTACCTGGATGCACTGTTTCACTGTTCCTGTCAACATGGCAAGCTCTAATTCTGCTACTGAGGAAAGCTGCCATTGGGATAGAAAGGAGGTCCTTTTTATTGATTGAACTATACCGGCAGAACCCATGCTTATGGAAAGTCAAAGCAGATGTTTACAAAGAAATAAAAGTGTTGTGGCAATAGATAAAATAACGGAAGCACTTCAGAAAACTGGCCTGTCTGTTGTTACTGGTTTAGAAGTTAAGAAGAAAACAACTAATTACCTCTCAAGCCCACGCAAAGACTCTGAAGTAAATGTCTCTTACGTTGCCAGCTAACTTCACCTTCGAACATAGTCTGCCGGTCTTTGCCTAGTGAATAGAGTAGAAACTATTTGAAACAACTTTATCTGGTACTACAGTTTCTTACCATATCAACCTTCCTCGTTTTAACGCCTATGACGTCATCCTCCATTTATGGTATGGTAACAGTTTTGTTCGACAGACACTGTTCGACTGTCTGGACGTAGCCTTAGTCAAATGCCATTGTCAACCCTTGTATTAGCGCCTCAGCGACGTGGGTGGAATGGTATTAACGTCCCACCTCGGTGGTCGAGGGTTAGATTCTCTGCCATTCCATTGAGGAGTGAGAGATGTGTATTTCTGGTGACAGAAGTTCACTCTCAACGTGATTCGGAAGTCATGTAAAGCCGTTGGTCCCGTTGCTGAATAACCACTGGTTCCATGCAACGTAAAAGCACCATACAAACAAACAACCCTTGTATTATGAGGCTAGTTATAACCCCTTCTCCCCAGCGCAAGATTTCTGAAGCAGTTATGTAAATACAGAAAAACCTTGATATAATGTACATATGCAAAGCCTCTTCAGCTTACAAGCAGCAGCCAGCGCCATTAACATGGCCAGTACATCTGTTCCACAGTTCAACAGTAAAAAGTACTTATGACACTGTCCAGTGTAGCTATGTTGCACCTCAGGATTTAAATTCTGATGATCAGCAAAAAATGTTCACAGAATAGTTCATGGTATTCAAGAACCAAAGACGATAAATGAGTTTCCTGTTGAAAAATAGCTTACTTTAGAAAGCCAAAAAATATGCCTCCTGGCAATGGTTTAATCATAAGGGACCATAATAGAGGGGAAAAAATGAACCAAACCATCGATCATCATGTAAGGCCATTAAGAGATCAGTATTCAATTACAAGAAATAATCTGAAGCAGATACATATAGAAAACTAAGTTTGACATTATTCACAAACCAATCATTTTAATACAGTACTGTATTCAAAATCATCAGTACAGTGCTAAGTATGTCAGTCAATCACGGAATGGAAGCATGGAAAAGAATTAAAAGTTCTGTTGCCCAGCATCATGTTCCATTGACGACAGTGAATAAGTGTACTAAAATATTTCACTGACACCAACAATTATGCACTTCATTAGTCAAGACAAAACAGTAAAGGTCCCAGAACACCACCCAGTAAATTGGCAGGCAAGTGTTTTCTATGGTCTCCTAAAAAACATCATTAGCCATTTTTTGTTGCCAATTATTTCCTGAACTTTAAAGGGCTATCAAACTTTTAATACAATGAGCTACGAAGTTTGAATGTATGACTAATCAAGTCAGAAGTAGCATTAAAATCAGTTTGAAGAGGCTCTGATTCATATCCGTTCCAAGGTTTCTTGGATGTAATTTGGAAAAAAACTAAATGATGATTTAAAAATCCATCACAAATATTTATTCCAAAGTGTTTCAAATAGAACTTCCAATTTTTGACAACACCAAAAAGACTGGGACTGGCCATATATACAATCGGGTGTGATAGACTTAACATTGCAAACAACTCTAGTTACACTATCACTGAGGACATAATGCAGCCCAACACCTGCTCACATCCTTCATTACAAAGAGAACAAATTGCTTCAACTTCGTTAGGTAGAGTGCACACACAAAACCCAATAGCCACCTCAGAAAGTGCTGGCCTACAATAAGAAGTGGGGGGGCCGCCTGCTTTGATCCAACCACCAGTTAACCAACTTGTTGCCATGCTTCAACAACCGTTTCTAGCTCCTACATAGCGGGCTTAGGTTCATTTTAAGTAGGAAAATAAGTTGAGACCTTAACTAAACCTAAAATTTTGTGAATGAAATAAATGTATACAAGTACAACCTAACTGTTTTGAAAATCTAACCAGCTGCAAAGAATGTCGGTTGATGCTCAGAACCCTACAGAAAATATAAATCAGAAAACCTGAAAATTGAGGAAATTTCAAGTCCTTATATTGAATTCTTTAACCTTTACAATCTAGAGGTAAATCTTACCTTTCTCAGAGTTCTAAAGTTATCTTTCATTGTTTATGGTATCCTTCAATTATGTATAAGCTGCTCTTGCAATATAATATTCAATGCAGTGAATGGCTTCCCACAAGATCAAAGGTTCAACACTGCATTTAAATTCCCTTATCTTGCAACAGCATTCAATAGTTTCCCACTGTATCCTGAAAATTTAAGATTCCATGAAATCTGAGACAATTCTATAATGTACATAAATTTTTTTAACTGCATGAAAACTAGAACGATTACCTGCGATTCACTATGTTGACTAACTTTAGGTCTTTATTCTTAAGGAATATTTTAAATGCCTTCCTTTATAGGGGTGGTTATGGGATTGATTAAAGTACTTAATACCTATATAAATACTTAAAAATAATACTTTCCACCTACCTCAGCAAGCACCAAAGGACAGGGACTGGTCTTAAGAACCAATAGGGGTGCAGGATGTACCCCTACAGAATACCATCACTGGTCAGGCAGATCACATACACAAACATTCAAACTCAACAATGGCTGAAGGAAAGTGCTCACCCACCTCCCATCAGTTATACAACTTGTTGCCAAACTTCCATGACCATTTCAAGCCCCTACATAGGAGGCTCTGGTTTGTAATACCATGGGTATAGCAAGGATTTGTGTAAGAATTCTTAAGTTGATGACTATACTTTTAAGTAGCAAGGAGCATCTTACGATACATGTAAACCCTCAGCAAGTAGTTCAGATATCAACCTCCAACTGGATGCAATTTCATGTATACATAATTCTTTAAATCTTTAGTAATGTCATCTCTGGTCATCACTACCTTTCTCAGAGTGCTAAACTTATATTTCAGTCTGTACAGTATCCTCCAAGAAGTTTTTTCTTGCTATATAATCTTCAGCACAGTGCCTGATTTTTCCTCAAGATCTAAGTAAACATCTTGCACCCTAGTTCCAACAGCTTGTAAACACATTGAGTACATACCCACTGTAGCCCGAAAATTTAAGATTCCTTGAAAAAGTTATCAAATTCATTAATATAAAATAAGTAAAAATGCATAACTTAATTATTTGAGATTCATTTATCTTCACAAAGTTTTAGATATGCCACTTTATAAAATCCTGTGAATGCCTACCTTTATTGGGGCGTTAAGGTGTTAAAATGTCCCTGGGATGAGGATCTAATTGATTAGTGTGTGGTTCCCACAAGGTCTGAATCCTCTTATGAATCTCGACTAGTTTCGACAGTTTTTAACCACATCCATAAGTTTACCTTTGTACCCTGAAAATTTAAGGTTTCATTAAAATTTAGAGACAAAATCAAATAAAACTTTTGTAAAAATACATCAATTTATTTATGGACCTTAGTAAAATTTCTATTTTTTTATACTAAATTACAGTGGCACTAATATTTTCAACCAATCACCTTTAACCAAAGCAACCTTTCATGCTCTTAACATGAAAATGGGCAATAGCACTGGAACACAGTTCATCCTAACCTAATCCTACTTAAGATGCAGCCTCTACCTGGCCTTTGCCTGTCCTTGGAACCACATCCCCAACCTTTGTCAAAAGTGTGTCAGCATTACTTAGATGACAGTCTACATCCTAAACTAACCCTCCCAAACCTAACCTACAGTTCTGCTTCCTGCTCGACTACCGAGCATGCCTCCACTCGACCTCTCTTTAATCCTAGCTATTCATATTTGACCTATCGTGCCATGTATTACCTGTTCTGAAGGGCTCTGCCAACACTGGACCCCTTTACCTGCATGGTAATGTTACAGGGATGGATCCTAAGCCTCATGATACAATTGTTGCAAGGTGTAATGAACAGAGTAACGGTGCTCATCACTTCCCACAAGAAAATGATTAGCATACAAATATATGCAGTCAGTATCAGACAAATCCTAATTTGATTTGACCATACTTCCTGGTAGGGTTGTAGTTTGTGTCAGTCCTTTCTGAAATTGGCATTAAACTAGGATTTGGGTCAATTTAAATTTACTCTGCCATAATGCATTCAGGCATTACTGATATGATTTCCATTTTCTAATGTTTGCTTTCAAAAGTCTTTTATAGTAATTTTGTTTAGTAGTAATCCTTTGAATATGCCTCCTTACATATCCATATCCTACAATTATGGCAGCCACACAGTGGAAATGCACGACTGTAGATGGAAGAAAATGTGATTCATATAAGAGATGCATTTAACCTAACCTAGGGTGCTCAGTTCTTACCTGGCCCCCAAACATTAATATAACCTACATAGGTTAGCATGCAGGTCCTTGCTTTGGGCATGATTTTGCCTTAAAACCTTTCAATACTCTATCTTAATCACAATCAGAGTTTGCTGAAGTATCACAAGGATGTTTGAATATAACTTTCATTTTTTTGTACTTTCCCCATCTCAAATAGTCTGTCTACATCAGCTTCCCAATGTGGTACCCGTAATTGTAAGACTTAAGACATGTTCAGTATCTTGAGAACTAGGCTTATCCTACTAACTTGCTGCCAAAATTATTGACCGAAACATTCAAAACTCAATGAAACACAGGTCTACTCCCAATACAATTATGGTTTCAAGCAGAAATTTAACAATGACCAAACATTCAATAAACCTCAACTTAATCAGACTCAGAACTTGCGTCAGTACGCTACTGTGAAGAAGTTAGAATACATCCTTCTCATTTCACTCGATGTAATTTTCTCCACCCATAAAAACCAAATTTCCCAACTTTAGTCTCCAGATTTGCAAGATATATGGGATCAAATATCTTTAAAGGGTAGATCTAGGTAATATCTGATTTGGGTTTTTCTTTGGAAAATACAGTTTCCTATAGTATTTGGGTTGCTTATTAAAATTTACTGTTGTTTTTGGAGGGTCGACTGTAATTAACCCCCTGGGGCTAGTACTAAACATGGCAAAATACATTTGATGCCCCAATCTCTAGTGTGTCATATTGGCTGTCTGCACTGTGCAGAGTTATTGCCTAGAATTACCCTTTAAAGCACAGATTTTTTACAGAAATTTTTGTCAAGAATGAATAAAATAAAATCTCCCAATTAATCCAAGGAACAAGAGACAAATCTACATTACAGGAACCAAGACTAAGAACTGGAGGTGGTTACTTTCAAGAACCAGCTGAATTCTGCTTTCCCACTTTACTGGTGAAACTTAAAAGAACACCAGTCAGTTTCAAGCATCGTTTATGTACCCACATTTACAGATTAAAATAGAACGTTCCAAATATGCTATCAATCCTACCCTACAATACACTTGGACAAACGAAACCTAAATCAGGATTCGTACTCCTACGGCCATATTAACGCTTTTGAAAAGGCCCAATGGAGAACTTATCAGTAAATATCTAAGAGTAAATCAATGTTAGATATTATAATTTACATACTTAGTATATTAAGGAGACTTTATTAAAAAATAAATAAATAAATAAAATAATATCAAGAATGGTATTCACGTAAAGTACCACCACCAGTCATATTCTAATTCTAATGGTAATTCTTTAGAAGCAAGCCACATCACCAGTTTCTAAAAGAATTAATCCTTCATTTAATGGTGTTTTTTCAGGGAGTCACCTTGTTTTCTTGAGGAAATGTTATTTTAACCCCCTTTTCCACCCAACAAGCTTGGGGGCCCCCAATTGGGAATCGGGGGTTTTGTATGGGGAAATACCAGAAAGGAGTGCTTTGTAGCAATAATAATTGAGAGCACCTACAGATTCGCGGCGTTAGAACACCAAAATCAATATGGCGGCGATACCAAAACAACAACAAACAAAGTAGGGAGCGACTACATATCCGCGACGATCAATTTATGTGTGCTGTCTGTAAGGCCGTGGCGGAACAGCGCTTCGCACCTTATCCGCATATTTAAAGATTCTTGGCAAGCACGGCATATTCTGGCAACAGGTAATGTTGCGCTGCGTGCGCTAGCCACAGGGGTTACAGTAAGGCTACTTACTGTGGCGGATGGATTTGGGTGTCGTGCGGCCCAGGAAACTTTGGATTAACTTCAAAACAGAGATGGGATTTTTCAAACCACGTTCCTTTAGACAAGGAAACAAATTACATCGCTTACGCCGACGTCCTTTCATCACTACAGAGCGATCACACCCAAAGGCATTCCTGTTGTAGTTGATCCAAGAAATGGCTCCACAACAGTCGCAGTTTTTATGCTTTAGAATTAAATTATGTCTGAGCATATTCAATCACAACTTCTTTACCACCACTAGACAAATAATGATAAAATTCAACGTAACCCACATTGCACTGCAAACAATCGGTAGGAAATCGAAGGTCTCTGTCAAAATTAATGCCAGAAGGGCCAGCCACTGCCTCTGCCATAGCTACAGGAAGACAAAATGCCGGTTTTTGCTTCATTATTCGAGTAAGAGGTCAAACAAGGATACCAGTGGACACTGGACAGGTAACTTTATTACTCCACCGAAATGCTAGTGAAACTGTTTTCGACTAAAGTCGTTCGTAATTGGTTATGAAACCCATAACATCATAACGATGTCACACCTCTCAGCCAATAATGAGTAACTGGAACTGCTTTTGTTTGCGTAAGAAAGTAAGTTAGAGGGCTCATTAAAAGTAAACTTACCGTAGAGGAAACACCTCTCCCGACTCAGGAAAAATTCGAGGTAAAAACTTATCAAGCTCATTTAATTCCACCCCGTTCAATCTCTCATATAATGACTATACTTTTTATGTTGCTTTTCACATGCTCTTTCCATGTAGGTGATTATTTATTTTAATATCCAGTTCGGAGTGCTTCTGAAGTATTACCATTCTAATTTACTGTTGTTCCGAAAATTCATCAATTAACAATACTAAAGCCAGCTAACGTCTGAACACGATGTCAATGGACAGCCATTGCTAATTTCACAAAGGTTCTTAAGAAAAGTCACTGCTGTTCTTTGAAACAAATCACGGGTAGTTTACAGTTTACCAGGGCAAACTTGCAGCAACCAAATCCTTTCACGTAGGTAGTAGTTCGACCTTAACCCGACCACCCGAACTAGATGTTAGGATTAAAATTTCGTCCCTTGTAATCCCTGTGTCAAGGATGCGCAGCACAAAAATTCCAGCTTGCCAGAACATGCGTGCTTGCCAAAAATCTTTCAAAGTACAGATAAGGTGCGAAGCGCCATTCCACCATGCCAAAACTAAAATCAGGAATGTGCAAAAAACCGCCAAATTTTTTTTTTAGTGTTCGTCTCGTCGCCATTTTTGTTGTGTATCCCTCCTCCAATTTTCTAGTTATAGCTTACCGCCATTTAGCGGTAGGTTTAGATTAGAAAATTGGTCGAATATAGGGTAGCCCCGGTAAACTGTAGCTACTCCCATATCACCATGACTACAGAACACACATACAACTTGAACAAGTTTATCAAGAGGCTTGTCAGACTAGGCAAATATTAACTACTATTGCAAGTAGCCATACTAGGCTATGCTAGGTTAAGTCTAGAGTTTAACATAGGTTTCATTGGACAAGTTTGTGTATAGACTGAGCCTATGGAATAACCTTGGGGTACAGGGATGCTTGCATTTTGGTGGTTGGCATTTGCACGAGTATTGAAGCATAATCTAAGCTATGGTAATAGCTATTACTCCTATTAAACCCGCTTCCAAACAAGAAAAATTCCTAAGCCAAGTTGAGTTGCATTTCTGAAGTCTAAGTGAACCTAAATTCTAAAGTAAGGTCTTATCTGCTGAACTAGCCAACATCACAGAGGATTTTTGTAGCCTAAATAATAAATATTTTAGTGTAACCTGACTAATAAATATTAATAATGAAATTAATACAGATAAAATTTACAACTCACCATGATATCACTACAGGATATTAAGACAATCACGAACCAGCACTAATCACTTTAAACAAATGAAGAGCCGACCTCGAGTTACCCAGGTTCTTGACTGACCGAGAAAAAATCAAGGACCCCAGAATACAACATTGAGATTCGAGCTACTACCCATTTTTTATATTTCTTTTCATATGTTCGTTATTTTACATTTCTTTCCTGTTTTTTTAACATCGACTGATAAATACAAGATAATCAGGAAATCACAAGTTTCTCTTTCATTTTCGTTTGATATCTCTTATGAAAATAATAGTTAAGAAAAATTATCTATACTGTTCCCAAAGAATACAGGATGAAATAATTGGATCTCTTCAACCTTCCCATTCCCGTGGGTACTTGAGAGAAAGCATTTTCCAACATCAGACTATAATGTTCAGTAAAAAAAAATTATAGTTAGCTTTTCTTGTCTCCTATATTGGGGGATTGGCCATCGTAGTCATGCTGCATCACAGATATTGAGACAAATCATCAAGCTTTACTATCTGTTATGAAATATATCGAAGAAAGCTTAACTTGAAAAGACGATATACAGGTATATCTCAGTGCGAAATGTAACATGCACAAGCGAGTGAACTTTACGGCCAAGACCCATGACATTTTCCAGGAAAAAAAAACAAGGATTTTATTTTCAATGTAAAAATAAATTGGTGTTTATATTCATATAAAAAACGATTCAAAATTTAACATCAATGTATTTGAATCCTTCTTCATAAGGTCTTACTAAAAATTAACATAAGCTATCCCTCTCCTGCTACCAAGACAATAAATAAAAAGGGTTGAGCTTTTGCTTATGCAACATTGAACCAGTACTGCCACCAAAGCAGGTTTGCATAATTTGACAGTTAATGATAATTGATTGCTGGGCCTACTCTGCAGGTAACTGAATTTGGCTTTTAGTAAAGCAATTCATCTTATCTTTATAGACTTATTAGACTTTCGGTTATGTTCTTCTCCCAGGTATAACAGCTTTGCTCTGTGTGGAAGAGAAGTTACCTGGTTTAGATAACGTCATTCGAGGACTTGTGACACTTCGATAGCTAAAATAACTGAATTGTTACAAACCAAAAGAAAAAATAATGAAAAAGACAAACGTTAACCATGATTCTTTGTCAACGAACAGGAAAAAACATGAGAAATTAATAGCTGTTGTATCTGCTGGTAATATGCACAAAATTCCTTGCGAGAGAATACTGGAATAACGTCCAGCTTTGGTGTTTAATGCTCAACAGTCACGCCTTGTTCACGCATGCGCAGTCTTCCTTGCGTGTGCAAAAGCGGAGGCAGGATAAATTGACAATGGCAGAGTAAACGTTAATGAAAAAATCTAATTTAGACAATGTCAGTAAAATACTCTCAGTGCCAATTACACAACCTTTATCAGTGCTATTGTCATACTATAATACAATCTCATTACAAACGCGAATAATTACCATATGGGTTGCAAAAGTTAGTTTCGATTTACAAAGGTGTGCTCTCTCTCTCTTCTCTCTCTCTCTCTCTCTCTCTCTCTCTCTCATATTCATTTCGTGACCAGAACTCAAAAGCTGATGAGGGTCATAGATGAACTTGATGAAAATTCCAAGTTTTCTCTCTCTCTCTCATTTCGTACCAGAACTCAAAAGCTAATGAAGGTCATAGATGAACTTGATAAAAATTCAAAGTCTCTCTCTCTCTCTCTCTCTCTCTCTCTCTCTCTCTCTCTCTCTCTCTCTCTCTCTCAATAAAAATTCAAAGTTTCTCTTTCTCTCTCTCGATAAAAATGCAAAGTTTCTCTCTCTCTCTCTCTCTCTCGTCAGAACTCAAAAGCTTAATGAGGTCATAGATGAAGTTGATGAAAATTCAAAGTTTCTCTCTCTCTCTCTCTCTCTCTCTCTCTCTCTCTCTCTCTCTCTCTCTCTCTCTCTCTCTCTCTCTATTCTCTATAGATCGCCATTTACTACGCAGCTCAACCCTAAACACGATGGTATGAATGTTAACATTGATTCTGCATCCGACCCAAATCATTTCCTGATATGAAAGGCAAAACCAAATCTTTATATATCTGGAAATGAGTCAATTTCCCATTATCCTCTAGGACTTCTTCCAAATGGAAACTGTATTCTTTGGAAGCTTGAATTTCAAGTCAATGGCTCCTGCTGGCGTGTTCCAGATGAATAGTAGTTTAACATCTGAATAATAATAATAATAATAATAATAATAATAATAATAATAATAATAATAATAATAATAATAATAATAATAATAATAATAATAATAATAATAGACTATAAGAAAGCCTTCGACATGATACCACACACATGGCTAATAGAATGCCTGAAAATATATGGGGCAGAGGATAATACCATCAGCTTCCTCAAAAATACAATGCGCAACTGGAATACAATACTTACAAGCTCTGGAATAAGACTAGCAGAGGTTAATATCAGGAGAGGGATCTTCCAGGGCGACTCACTGTCCCCACTACTCTTCGTAGTAGCCATGATTCCCATGACAAAAGTACTACAGAAGATGGATGCCGGGTACCAACTCAAGAAAAGAGGCAACAGAATCAACCATCTGATGTTCATGGACGACATCAAGCTGTATGGTAAGAGCATCAAGGAAATAGATACCCTAATCCAGACTGTAAGGATTGTATCTGGGGACATCAGGATGGAGTTTGGAATAGAAAAATGCGCCTTAGTCAACATACAAAAAGGCAAAGTAACAAGAACTGAAGGGATAAAGCTACCAGATGGAAGCAACATCAAACACATAGATGAGACAGGATACAAATACCTGGGGATAATGGAAGGAGGAGATATAAAACACCAAGAGATGAAGGACACGATCAGGAAAGAATATATGCAGAGACTCAAGGCGATACTCAAGTCAAAACTCAACGCCGGAAATATGATAAAAGCCATAAACACATGGGCAGTGCCAGTAATCAGATACAGCGCAGGTATAGTGGAATGGACGAAGGCAGAACTCCGCAGCATAGATCAGAAAACCAGGAAACATATGACAATACACAAAGCACTACACCCAAGAGCAAATACGGACAGACTATACATAACACGAAAGGAAGGAGGGAGAGGAATACCTAAGTATAGAGGACTGCGTCAACATCGAAAACAGAGCACTGGGGCAATATCTGAAAACCAGTGAAGACGAGTGGCTAAAGAGTGCATGGGAAGAAGGACTAATAAAAGTAGACGAAGACCCAGAAACATACAGAGACAGGACAATGACAAACAGAACAGAGGACTGGCACAACAAACCAATGCACGGACAATACATGAGACAGACTAAAGAACTAGCCAGCGATGACACGTGGAATGGTTACAGAGGGGAGAGCTAAAGAAGGAAACTGAAGGAATGATAACAGCGGCACAAGATCAGGCCCTTAGAACCAGATATGTTAAAAGAACGATAGACGGAAATAACGTCTCTTCCATATGTAGGAAGTGCAATACAAAAATTGAAACCATAAACCACATAGCAAGAGAATGTCCGGCACTTGCACAGAACCAGTACAAAAAGAGGCATGATTCAGTGGAAAAAGCCCTCCACTGGAGCCTGTGCAAGAAACATCAGCTACCTTGCAGTAATGAGTGGTACGAGCACCAACCTGAAGGAGTGATAGAAAACGATCAGGCAAAGATCCTCTGGGACTATGGTATCAGAACAGATAGGGTGATACGTGCAAATAGACCAGACGTGACGTTGATTGACAAAGTCAAGAAGAAAGTATCACTCATTGATGTCGCAATACCATGGGACACCAGAGTTGAAGAGAAAGAGAGGGAAAAAATGGATAAGTATCAAGATCTGAAAATAGAAATAAGAAATTGTACCCATAATCATAGGAGCACTAGGCACGATCCCAAGATCCCTGAAAAGGAATCTAGAAAAACTAGAGGCTGAAGCAGCTCCAGGACTCATGCAGAAGAGTGTGATCCTAGAAACGGCACACATAGTAAGAAGAGTGATGGACTCCTAAGGAGGCAGAATGCAACCCGGAACCCCATACTATAAATACCACCCAGTCGAATTGGAGGACTGTGATAGAGCAAAAAAAAATCAATAAAATAATAATAATAATAATAATAAGTAGTAGTAGTAGTAGAGTATTAGTAGTAGTAGTAGTAGTAAGTAGTAGTAGTAGTAAACCCTCTTATAAACATGTTTTATTGAAAGTAATTGCTGCCTCGGCTGCGTTAATTTTATAAAGGTTTTTCTCTATTTTTCTAATAATTAGAAAAATAGAAAAGAACCTTTATAAAATTAACGCAGCTGAGGCAGCAATTACTTTAATTAATAATAATAATAATAATAATAATAATAATAATAATAATAATAATAATAATAATAATAATGTATATTTTGGAAGAAGACTCTCTTTTAAACCAATTCCGTTGAAAAAAAGGCCAGAATTCAGCGAATTAATCTCATATATTATCTTTTCTATCTTTATTATTACTCGCTTCTCTGATGAACTTCTCACAGTATTTGGTATAATCAAATCAACGCTGACAATGAAATACGATGTTAAAACCAATTGTGAAAATAAAGCCTGAAATAGACATTTTACATTAACAATGTATCAGGATACATTAAAAAAATATTATTTAATATTTTTTTTAGCTAGCATCATTCCCAGTATCGGATTTGGCTGTAGATTTTCTGAGTTATTTGTTGCCTCCTATCAGCACGGGCTCTTGCTGTGAAATAGATTGTCTTCAAGACTATTGCATTTATGTACACAAGCATTATTATAATTTGCACGAAAGGTGAGGTGTCAAGGCTTACGATACTAACCCTCCCAAAATTTAAATGGTTTTGAAAATAAAATACTTCAGATATCTTGAGTCTACTAACAATGCTAAAATGACCCTTCGTTTGATATAGTATTTTGTTACCATTGAATAATCCTCTTTCCAAGAATCCTGTTACCATCCCTCCAAGGATCCCCTTTTAACAACTGAAGAGCTTATGCGATAAAAATATCACTTATTCATACCTATCTACGAACTGTATTTGATAAAACAAGCACAATTAACTGTAAGCTTTTTATGGTGTATCACTATAGCGTGACCGGAGATAATAAAAGTCACAATATTGTATATGATACTGTAATTTTCCAACGCTGAAGAGGACCTTTTGTGCAGACGGTCGAAAGTTCCTTGTTTTTAAAATTTTGTATTTTGTGAAAAATATACAGTATCTTATACATTACTGTGGCTTTCAACTTACTAAACTGTAATTTGTTAGATGAAAACGAGATGTCAAGACATATATTCAAACAAGGAACGAGATTTATCCGTAACAAAAAATGTATTAAAATGTATTATGTAAAAAATTAGTCAAAAACAAACCACGACTAGAGAGATCCGTAGACTACAAAAAAGTCATTAAAGCTTCTCTACATCAAATAACAGATAAAAGGGAGACCTAGAAAACTCATAAAAGCGACGCCGATAACAAAAGGAAGGGAATCAAAACAAAAGAGGGAGGAGAGATATGGTTATGGGCATTAAATGTCCCAAACTAATGAGCCGTTTCAGAGACAAATCCCCCCCCCCCCCCCCCACTACTATCCCTGTTATCGTGAATGACGCGCCGTTCCATGTACAGGTCTCTACTACTACTACTACTACTACTATTGTTGTTGATGAGCCTTTTCAGAGAGAGGTCGCGTTGTCTACTACTACTACTATTACAATTGTTATTGTAAACACTGAGCCGTTCCAAAGGTAGTCTCTTCTGCTGGAACTACTACTACTACTACCGCTACTACTAGCTCGTCAATGGTGAGCCGTTCCAAAGACAAGCCTCCTCCACTACTACTATAGTACTACTACCACCTACCTTTCCCTAGAGAGGGAGTCTCATTGTTGCTCTTGTGGAGACAACGAAAGGAAAAAGCACAATATCAAAGATACGAAAGCGGTAAAAAGATATATATCCGGCAACCGCCATTTACTGAGACTCTTCATCACAAAATAAAATCGAAACTGAAATCGTATTCCAGCTTCTAACAAAATTATAATTATACTTAAGTTGATTAGATGTCAAACTGCCTTACTCTCACTGCTCTTCTACCTGCCTTTACTTATAAAGATAGAGGTTAGTCCATCAAGGATGAGAACGTCACTTAAAGAAAGTTATGATAAATAAAATTGATGATGAATGAAATATGTGAATAAATATGTTTTACATTTATCATTTATGTTCTAACACTCACTCGATGACACGAAGCCACCTGGCACAATATCGAAAACACCAGTTGCTTAGCCAAACCGTTGCATCATCAAATATAATCCTTTTAAAAATACCAAGGGTATTTTACCAGCAAATTAAGAAGTACAAATGGGCCTAACGAAATCCATTAACAGGATCCACAAATGAA
Organism: Macrobrachium nipponense; assembly: GCF_015104395.2. Classification (NCBI taxonomy): domain Eukaryota; kingdom Metazoa; phylum Arthropoda; class Malacostraca; order Decapoda; family Palaemonidae; genus Macrobrachium; species Macrobrachium nipponense. The sequence continues at coordinate 136,555,074 of NC_061108.1, forward strand.
AAGTGACGAAAAGCGTCATCTGCAGAAGTTACGTTTGCAAGGATCAACTTGTCAGGTAATTAGTTGATAGCAATTTTTTCCTTCCGTTTGACGGCGAGGCCCTACGTCTGTACTTAAAACATTTATGGGAGGGAAAACAGTTTGTGATATTATATATTTATATATATATATATATATAATATATATATATATATATATATATATATATCTATATATATATATTATATATATTTATATATATATATATATTATATACATTAATTATAATAATTATATAATATCATTAAAGGGAAAAGGACACACACAGGTGTATAGGCTGTCTTTACTCCAACGTTTAACAATTGTGCAATTAATTACATCATCAGGGATGTTAATTAATTGCACAATTACGAACCGTTGGCATAAAAGACAGCCTATAAATCTGTGAGTGTCCTCTTCCCTTTAATGATGATTATTAATACGGATTGAATCCTGACTCCTTACACTAAGATTAATATATATATATATATATATATATATATATATATATATATATATATATATATATATTGTGTGTGTGTGTGTGTGTGTGTGTGTGACACTAAGTTTATATTTATATATATATATATATATATATATATATATATATATATATATATATATCTGTGTGTGTGTGTGTGTGTGTGTCTGTGTGTGTGTGTCTGTGTCTGTGTGTCTGTGCCTGTGTGTGTGTGCGTGTGTGTGTGCGTGTGTGTGTGTTGCTGAGTATTACACTCCAATTGAACAAATGACTTTCAAGGGCAACTATTGTATGTTCAGCATAACGATTTATCTACCTGAAGCGAGTTTAGCATAGACAGTATACATATTTGATGTTTCATACTAATTTAACGCATTTAATACGTGCTATCCAACCAGAGTTCATCGTATGTTAGGATGGCTAAATGTCAATTTCGTAAACTAGAGCCCAAAGTTAATTCTGTCATATTTAACGAGCTAATTTAGCCTGCCAGTATCGTTTGTTTTAAGGAATGTTAGTACATTTCTTTCATAACATCCCTAATGGATTAAATATCTACAAGGTGAAGCTATTCTGAAAAAATTTAATGAATTGGCTATCTCCACATTTAATGATCTTATATGTATCTGAAGATGAAATGTTTTAAAACAAGTAATATGATAGATAAGCGTATATGATACTTTGCCTGACAGGAGAAAAAATTTTTTAAAATGCGTTGATTTCATCCGCAATCACGCGCAAAAATTCAAAATAAATAAAAGTGTTCCTGAAAAGGAAATATATATTCCAAAACCTACAATTTCACTTCCCTGTGAAAAAGGATTTATATCATGAAAAATAAAATTTTAAGAGAAAAAATGCCATAATCACACCTTTTAACCTTGACACTGGAGGCGTAGTTTTGCATTTTTCAAACTATTTTACCAAGGCAGATATCACCTATTACTTTGACGACATTTTCGATTATTTTTTTTTTTTACAACATTTATCACAACTTAGAAGGTTTATGTTGACAACATTAACATATAATAAAGTATGGTTTATGAAATACAGCGCCTCAGTGGCGTGGTCGGTATGGTGTTGGCCTGCCACCTCGGTGGCCGTGAGTTCGATTTTCGGGCATTCCATTTAGGTGTTAGAGATGTGTATTTCTGGTGACAGTGACAGAAGTTCACTCTCGACGTGGTTCGGAAGTCACATAAAGCCGTTGGTCTCATTGCTGAATAACCATACTGGCTCCATGCAACGTAAAAACACCATACAAACAAACAAACAAACAAGCAATGGTTTATGAAATGAATAAGCTATAAAGTATATTTTCAAAAGCTGTAATACTCATTTCAGAATCTTCATAGTTTTATCGCCACTGTCAAGCTTAACAATGCATTTGACTATGCGAGAAATTTTAGGTTCAAATTCAACCAACAGATTGCACCAAATATTTTGAGAGGAAGAAAATAAAGTGTGAACTTTAAATTTTGATATAAAAAAAAGTCAGGAAAACAATGCAATATCTTTAAGTAAGTTTCATATTCTGCAAATGTTCAACACGTTAGACATGAAGAATATAACACTAAAAAAGGATACATAGCAATTTTTCACATTAGCTTTTGCCCACCTGCTATACATCACAGAATTGACACGACAATCATAATCCCAGTCTATTGCTACTATGATGAATTATTGAAAAATGCAAATGTTTCCCCATGAAATATTCTGCACTATTGACATGTGCGCTTTCATGGTAATGAGTTGAACGTAGCACCAAATTTGATTTGGTAAAATATCAGAATGAAATCATTTAACACAACAAAAAAAAAAAAAAAAAAAAAAAAAATCCCACAGCAACAGCGACACAGATCGTGTTATATAGGAAGGATCAAGCGAGATAAAATTGCAGTTCAAATGACAAATTCAATTTAATTACAATTAAGATAATGATGATATAAATAAATTTCAAAATTATAATAAAAATTAAAAAAAAATATATATAAATAGCAATGTAAATAAAAATAGAAACAAAACATGAAATGAAATAACATGAAAATAAAAACAAATATAAATCAAGAATTTTTTTTATTAAATTTTAAGCAAAAAAAAAAAACTATACAAAAATAAAAAAGAAAGAAAAATAACAGTGGAAATAAAAATGGAAACAGAACATTGAATAACATGAATATAAAAACAAATAATATGAATCAAGGAAAAAATAAGCAAAAATAAGACCAATGCAAAAAATAAATATTAAAAATTACGAGGACGAACAAGACCAAAACTCTAACAACTTTAACAGAAACCAGAGCACAAACAGGCGGTGTTATATTGGAAGGCTTGAGCCAAATAACATCAAAAGTTATCAGAAAGAACAAGTCCAAAGCACTGACAACTTAAGCAGAACTAACAGAAAGATTAAGGGAAATCGTATCAATAAATACCAGGAAGAGCAAGACCAAATCACTGACAACTTAAACAGAAACACCAAAGCGACGCCTTGCTAAAGGTCACGGGCAACTGAACCCCGAAACCTAACATTCCCCGCAAACATTAGATTTGACAATAGGATCGCAAGATTTTTGCACACACACACACACACACACACATACACACACTCAGTCTTGACATGGTCCATATCACGCGGAAGAAACATAGAATGTCAGCAGACCACCTGCTGTGAGGCATGAAGCTGGGAAAGACAGCTTCCCTTCTTGGGTAGGACTGCAAACCTGACCTGACCTGACCCTACCACAAGGGAACAGGTTTCCCTTGATATTCATTGGAAAATTCAAATTCAAATTTAAAAGTTTTATTTCGGACATAAATGGCCATAGAGAAACATATACATATACACATACATAAACACATAAAAAAAATTCCAAACTCTAAAAGGATAAAATCTATAATATGGATGAGAAATGATTACTATAAGAGAGAGGTGGAAAATTATGATATGAATGAGATGCAGCTAATGAAACTAAGAGATTCTTTCTACTAAAAGGGCATATACACATACAACATGTAGCAAAAGTCATTGACGCTGAATGCACCGCAAGTTTGCCCCCCAAACAACTCCGTAATACTCTCTGATTGCGAAGTTGTTGCTTGCCGGGGATGTTTGCTGGAGAAAGGAGAATGGCGTACATTCATTGACTCTGAAATAGGGAACCTTTTCCTAACTGAATCTTTTTCCTTTGAAATAAGAGAGCACACAACACACTAGAAGACTAATGGTGAAACTTGGATGCATTTCGTTAAAGCTTATAGAATATCTTCGACACGATAAAGGCAATCCTTCAAAAGAAAGAACAGATGTACACACACACACACACACACACACACGCACACACGCAAACCCTGGAACGATATACACACACAGACACAAGCAACCTCTGGAACAAGACACACACACAAGCAATCCTTGGAACGACATACACACACAGACACAAGCAACCTCTGGAACAAGACACACAGAAGCAATCTCTGGAACGATATACACACACACGTACATAGAAGCAAACTCTGGAACGACATGTATACACACACACACCCACACACACACACTCACAACAATAAAACCAAAGACAATGCAACGGAGTTTCAGTGAGAAATTAATTACAGAAGCAAACATCAGACCCCGTGGGAGAAAGGCCATAGAAGATAAGACTCAACAACAATCAAGTTATTCCTCAGTAACTCTCGAATAACAAGGCGAGTTGTTGGCCTTCCAGGAACTTGGAAAAGAAAGAAGACAGCTTCTTAAAGAGGAAGGAGTCGTCTAAATGGCATCATCTCGTTTACAACTAATGGCTCCCTTTGCTGTTTGCGTACGAGCGCAGATGCCCCGGTCGGGTATAGTAAAGATCTCAAGAGGTTGCAAATTCTCTCTCTCTCTCTCTCTCTCTCTCTCTCTCTCTCTCTCTCTGTGTGTGTGTGTGTGTGTGTGAAAGGTGAGGAGTGATAAGAAAGAAGTTTTACACCTTAGACTTCGGTCAAAATATTAATTTTGTACAATGATAAAACCGCAAAAGTCCCCTATGAAGAAAAAATCAATTTATCTCGTTTCAAAATTTCCGTATGAATAAAAAATAAATATATTTATTTTCAAGTCCCAAAACCACATGAAATGAAGTTTTAAGGAGTACGTATAAAATATGTCCAATAAATGCAAGTGAAAAAACGCTAATAGCAATAAAACATCAAATAAAAGTTAGAAAAGCTTATATTTCAAGTAATTTTAATATTCTTATTTGCATAATACTGCGAATCTTATTTAATTTCAAAAGTCATCTCTAAATAGATATCAAAGTTACAGACCTCGTGGAAGTGGTTCCTTTGTTGCCGAATACCAAGTCTTCCTTTTCTTCTTTTATATCAAAATTAAAATTCTCGTCTTCTGTTTAAAGAGTATCTGTTTGTTTCGCGTCTCTCACTTTGGTTAATTTCTTACCTGAAGAAAATCACTTTATTACGGTTTCTCAGTCTCTCATCTTTTTGCTATAATTAAAAAACTTTTTCGATCAACAAGTCGTTTTTCGCAAAATTCCTCCTCATTTTTAAACTCCTTTGCAACTAACGTTCGGTCAATATTCCTCATCTCATGCTCTACCTAACATATCTATCATTAACTCTTCACTACATTCGTAACCTCTATTTTCTGTTCACTTTCTCGAAATCTATCCCGCTTGCTCTATGTCTAATCGTAACGGTCTTTCGTTGCCTCATCTCCTCCAAATTTCTCTATCTCCAGTCTCAATCATTCTTTCCGCTTCCTCTCTTATCCTGCCTATTCGAATATACATCTTACTTTCATTTCCATTCTGAACACAGGCTCCCGTTCGGAATGATGCATTCGGTGCGTAAATTCTTGTCGGGGAATGTGGCATTTCGCTTACGAAAAAGCACAGTCGAGGCAGAGAGATCCATGCCCTTTCGTGGTTAAAAGTGGAGAGAGAGAGAGAGAGAGAGAGAGAGAGAGAGAGAGAGTTTACCGCCAATGTGTAGCAACATTAGACAGTGTGATTCAACACATTTCCCAGGGTAATACACCCACATACACAAACTGGAAGTGACCCACGGTCTGCAGATGCACTGGAGTTCAATTTTCTAAATAATTAAATAAATAAATAAATAAATAAAATAATTGATGAAATAAGTAATAAATTCAGAAATAAATAAATAAATAAATAAATAAATAAATAAATAAATAAATAAATATGCAAAGAATACGAGTAATTCGAAATACATAAAAAAGCTACGAATCTGGGAAGGTCATAAAAAGGTGAAAATACCCAAACCTTGTCTCCAGATGCACTCGAGTTAAATTTTTCTGAATAAATAAATAAATAAATATGCTAAGAATATGATTGATTTAAAATACATAAAAAAAGCTACGAGTCTGGGAAGGTCATGAAAAGGTGAAAACATCCAAACCCTGTTTTTCCTTTCCATATGAATGTCTCTTGTGTATTGAATCTGACACACTTTGAAGAGAGAGAAATAGATTATTGTGAAACAGCATTGCTCTCACTGCATGGAATTTAAATTTATTTATACGCCATCTCACAGTACAAATATAGCAAGCTCATCTTCCATAACAGAGGGACAGGGTTCGATCCCGCGGGAGGGAAATACGATATGGTCAAAGAGAATGTTAACGTTAAAAGTGGATAATTACGTTCGTAAATCGCAAACTGCCTTTATGGAACTGTCTATCAAATATTCTCTCTCTCTCTCTCTCTCTCTCTCTCTCTCTCTCTCTCTCTCTCTCTCTCTCTCTCTCTCTGGTTTTAATCTTAACCCTTTTCTAAATCCTTACCAGATAAACGATGCTAAGTGGCCGATATCTCTCTCTCTCTCTCTCTCTCTCTCTCTCTCTCTCTATTTGTGTCTGGTTTTCCTCGAAGCCACGATCGCTTTTTACCAGTGATGAGAGTATCTTTTCAACACACGTGTTCTGAGAGAGAGAGAGAGAGAGAGAGAGAGAGAGAGAGAGAGAGAGATTTGACGTGGCAACAGTGTATTCCAGCTATGCGGAATTACGGAATGGCTGCATCGGCTAAAATGAAAAATAAAGCGAGAGAGAGAGAGAGAGAGAGAGAGAGAGAGAGAGAGAGAGAGAGAACTGGCTGTGTTCTGTTTAAAACAGGACATGACCCCCAAGCATACGGGAGACGGCCCATGATATATATTAATATATATATTATATATATATATATATATATATATATATATATATACTATATATATATATATATATATATATATATATAATATATATACACGTGTCATTATTTTACATAAAATAGTTACTGGTCCTGAATTGTTTCCAGACAATCGTAAATATTACGTTACGGAAAAAAAATCCATGAATACGAGACACAAGTGATGACGAAATGAAAGAGAAGGACAATAACCTACACGTTACAAAAGGACAGAAACGTTCTGTCTACAAACATAATATCATTTATGATGATGAGAGACTCCTGTGTTTTCATTCTTTTGTGGGACGCCGCGAAATTTTGTGAGAAATGTTGTACCTGCCTTGTTCTAGGGCGTCACGCATTCCATAAATAAGAGGTAAAATGATGGTGAAAGTCAAGGGAGAACGTAACGTCTGTAAAATTCTAAGCAATTTCATTCAGTAAAAAATAAAATTAGTTGTATATAATCGTTGCGAAGGATGATTGATTGGTTGATTGTGTCTATTAAAACTGGCGTCACTACATCTAGGTTATTGACACCGAAATATATTCAAATAGGAATAAATTAAATTTAAAATAAATTTCATATAAAAATATTTAAATATATATGCATATAAATATATTTGCACGGTCTCATTGATGATCAATATAAAGGGCCTCTAAGTTTAAAATAAAAGTAATTATTAAAAGCGCGTAGTTACAAAAAGTTACAATTATGTAAAGGACTGGAATACGATTCTCTTTCTGTATTCCTATAAAATTTTCCTTTGTGTGAGTAATCTCACAATTAAATACAATTTTTCACGACTCCGTCCTACGTGAAATAATATGTCTATGTATACCTAAAATTATATTATTAAAATATACCCATTTATATAAGATTATGTATAACTGAATCACGAAAGTTTGGAATGTGATAGATGCATAAATAAAGGTATATGCCACTAAGGAATGTTAAACAATGGAGTAGCTGTAAGATCTTTCGACTCAACGTCCTTTAATTAATTATATAAGCTAATATATGAGTTTTTTGTAAACCAAAGCAACTGTCATTATTAACTGCATGAATTAATTATGATCCCAGCTTAAAAAGAAAATCTAACTTACACTCAGTGAAAAAGATATACTTATGGTTACTGCTTGAAACTGACCCAAGGATGGTTTTCAGTCCGAAGTGTTTTATAACGAATATTGATTGAATGATTGATTGTGAGGTATCTGGCGTCACTTTATAACGAAGAAGAATTATGTTAAGTATTAATTTTGGAATGCATCTCTGAAGCCGAAAATGTGCTAAGGATTATTCCCGATATATGTTCCTTAACATTATGTCTTTCGATGTAAAATAAAAAAAGATAAAATAAAATAAACTCTGATATATTATCCTTAACATTATGGCCTTTCGATGTATAAAAAAAAATCCGATATATTTTCCTTAACACTATATTCTTTTGATGTATTAAAATAAAAGTTTAATTTCAATTAGTTTCTCAAGATCACACGCTAATGAAACAACTGAAACGAATGGGAAACTTGCAGGAATTTAGCGAAACAAAAATACTGTGTAAACAAAAGGGAAGAATTAATATTTGCCATCAAAGAGAAATGACATTATGTGTCACTTTAGGCAAACGTTAGATATTTCCAGCATTATTTGGCATGACAAAAACTGGCCTAACTGACCAAGAGACATTGCTTTTGAATGCCACCTGTATCTACAAACGTCCTTGACATATCAAAGCCAATTAATGGTCGTGTTTATATTCCTTTAATTGAGCACAACTTCGTAGCATTGATATTCCTGTGTGGTAATGAGTTTATGTAGTAAACGAACCCTTGTCATACATGCCACACGTTATATAAATAACACTACAACGCTTGCGGTGTTTATTCATAAATATAAAAAACCAGAAAATGGGATTAAAGAGTAAATGAATGATAAAACTAATAAAATACGAATAAAAAAATGAGTATTATTGAAGCTTGAGGAACCATTTCACTACCAAAAACTTTAAACTTCTGCTGAACACAAGTCGTGATATCTCAGGCCCAAAACAGGAGCCTATTCGGAAGCAATGAGAGAGAGAGAGAGAGAGAGCAGCTTCGTCGTTTCGTGCATGGTGGCTTCCAGCCCTGATCAGCTGTTGCCATGACAAATCTAATATCGAAAATTCCGCAGCAGCAGAAAACAAGCAGAACGTTGCTGGAACTTACAAGCCAATAGAAGTCGCCCCTCAGGATGGCATCTCGTAAACAAACAATGTGGACGACCCCTGCAAAAGACTCCTCCGAGGATGAGGAGGCCGGGAGGTGGGGGGGTGCAGGGGGCTGAGGTGGTTGGAAGGGGGGCTGGGTAAAGGCGCGATTAAAGTATGGATTATAAAGGTTGGGTCTCTTTATGAAAGAGAGATTACAAAGCTCGGGTCTGTGTATAAAGAGGGTAATAGGCTTAGTCTGTGTATTAAAGTGGTATTAAAATACTTAAATCTGTATGTTAAAAGTGTATTAAAAGGCTTGGATCTGTGGATAAAATGGGTATTAAAAGGGTTCTATGTATAAAAGCGGTATTAAAAGGCTTGGGCCTATGTATAAAATGTCTATAAAAGGCTTGGGTATGTGTATAAAAGGGGTATTAAAAAGCTTTTGTCTCTATAAAAGTTGTATTAAAAGGCTTGGGTATGTGTATGAAATCAGTATTAAAAGGCTTGGGTCGTATAAAATGGGTATTAAATGGTTTCTCTGTGTATTAAAAGGCTTGGGTACGAGTATAAAAGGGGTATAAAAAGGCTTGGATCAATGTATAATAGAATATTAATGAATAAAAGGGATATTAAAAGGGCTTAGGTCCATGAATAAAAGGGATATTAAAACCCTTGGATCTGTGTATAAATTGGATACTAAAAGGCTTGGGTCTACGTACAAAATGGGCATTAAAAGGCTTGAGTATGTATATAAGAAAGTGGGAATTAAAAGGCTTGGATATATTATAAAAGGAGGATTACAGGTTTGACTCATTGTATAGAACTGGGATTAAATAGCTTGTGTTAGAATAAAAAAATAAAAAGACCGTGTAAACGCTTGGGTGTCTATATAAAATCTGGGAATTAAAAGGATTGTGTATTCGAACAAGGATGATTCAATATGTGAACAAAGAGGGATTAAAAGGCTTTGGAAGTGTAAAAAAAGTGGTCTTAAAAGACTTGGGTACGTATAAATGAGGGATTGAAAGGAACTTGCCTTAGAAATGAGGATAATAAGTCGAGTCTGTTTATAAAAGGTGGACTGTGGAACATAGGAGTGTGTAACAGGGGGATTATAAAAGTTGGAACTGTGTAATAATGAGAACTAAAAGGGTGAATTTTAAATCGTGTTAGATTGTGACGCTGGTTTACCCGAGCCGGGTCAGTGTTAAACAGTGGCCGAAAAAGTGGATTAAAATGAATAGTTCTGTGTCACATAAGGATTAAGCACACTATGAAAAAAGGAAGGTTGTGAAGTTTGAATATAGTCAAAAGATGGATTATACTCGTCACGTACATTTGTATAAAAAGGAACATTAGGAAATCTGAAATCTGGGTCTGAGAGAGAGAGAGAGAGAGAGAGAGAGAGAGACAGAGAGACAGACAGAGAGACAGAGAGGGGGAGAGAGAGAGAGAGGCGTAATCGTGTCCTTATGACGATCAGAGCATCTAAACCATTATAAACCATTGATTTCACATGAAAACAATTTGCAATCAAGGGAAAATTTCTTTATAAAAAACTAAATAAACTTACATAATACACACATATAATTATGTTTTCGGAGCATAAATTATCAGTAATTTAAGTTTAATGAACAGAATCAAATGCATTCATTAGAAACGCAATCTCAAGATCAGCGCCTATTTTTCCTTAAATTACGTAGAGAGAGAATTGACCATGTTACGTCAAACGAGTTCGTTTTCATCAAGTCTCAGCAAATTGAACCTTCGTCCTAACGATAAAATGAAGGAGAGACTAAGAAGCCAAGAACATGAACAGCTGGTCACGCAAGACCTTCCACGCTAAAGTACCACAAGGTTTGTTTGTTTGTAAGGTGTTTTTACGTTGCATGGAACCAGTAGTTATTCAGCAACGGGACCAACGGCTTTACGTGACTTCCGAACCACTGTAGTACCACAAGGGATGCAAAGAGTATAATCCCTGATTCGGCGGTCGATGAACAAGCAAAGTGGACACTTGGGAGTTTACACAGAGCAGAGAGAGAGACTCACAGTGACTTTCACAGTTGTGTATATGGGTCAAGGAAGGTCAGCAGCAAAGGAAGGCTGGGAGGTGAAATTGGATTCAAAATGAATGTGGTACTTCCTTCTGATGAACAAACACACGAAATGAAGTCCACAATTAGGCTTAACAAAGTACAGTTTTTTGTACGTCATCTTATATCAAATAAACACCAAATCAAGCGATAGTCTTAATTACACTTCTTAGAATAAAATACAAATTAAAAAGTACTGTTTTTCCGCGGCAATTAAGTATTTTTCAGTGTATCTAAACATTCAACATTCCTTTAGAACCTCATATCACTGTACATTAAGATGAAGTATATTTATAATGTCTTTTCCACTACTATCGGATGTAACTGACTTAATATTACCCCCGACTAATTAAAAAAAAATTGTGCTTTCACTAAAAAAAATCCTTCAATTTCATATACCCACCTGCATCTAGGAATGTTAATACAGAACCTTCGCCTAATAAGGAAATGGGTCTGATGAATATTCATAGCGTTTACAGCAAGTCTCATTTTACGACGTCGAGCTGGTCTTATTTCGGTAATGGACCTTGCTCTCTGGAACGGACGCTATCTGCTATTCTGTTTATATCCTATATTTCTCTTTCATATCATTTAAAAGATGAGGTGGTCATTGACTTATTAAAATCTTATGTATACCGCCTATTGAAAGTTTTATATCAGTGACTGAAGGGCTGCAATAAAACAAATATTGCAGGCAAAATCTAACAGTCGCATTAATATTTTTAGCCTTACAGAAAAAATGAAATAGAAAATAAATGAATAAATAAATAAAAATATATAAATGAAAAAAAGCAGCGTAAAACCTTACTTAGTATTTTAACTTAGTCAGTTAGAAAGCTATTTTGTGCATCGCGTAATAAAAACGAAAAAATAAGCTTGTTAAAGGCAAGACAAAATTACTACGTTAAATAGATAAATATAAAATAAACTTTAAAAGCAAAGACACGAGCAATTAAGGAGACAAACACGACGTCTGCTTTTGATGGCAAGTCGAAGTCGTTATCGTTGGACAGGAAACCATGGGGTGTTCTGGAAAGGTGAGAGGGGGAAGAGGAAGGGCGGATGGGGGGGATGGAGGGGGGGGGGCGAAGGGAAAGTATGGGGCAGGGGGAAAAGGAGGGGAAACCGATAAACAGAAGGAAATAGGAGACAGAAAGAGAGATCAATAAATGAAATGAATTCTCAGAATCTTTCATAATGAAGAACAAACACCTTTCTACAGCACACGGGAAAGAAAATGTCAAAACTTGGACAGGTAAAGGGGAAAAGGGAGAGAAGAAGGGGACGTGAAAGGTGGAAACTAGACAAAGAATGAACAGAAGGAAACAGGAGATAGAAAGAGAGAGCAAGAAAGGAGAGAAAGACTCAAAAACCTTCATGATAATACTTAAAAACAAACAATTCCTCTGG
>NC_061108.1:136572476-136584976 GCF_015104395.2 Macrobrachium nipponense
GTGTAAAACTATCACCACTTCGAAACACTAAAAACATCCAAAAATGGTAATCGATCATTTTCCTCTCTCTCTAATGTAAACTTGATATTAGGATGCAATTCATTGATGTATGAGAGAAATTGATCAGCATGGAAACGCTGATTTGAAAAGAACAAAGGTGTCATCGACAAACCTTTTATACACAAGAGGATAAAAAACCAAGGGGGCAATTTTCCAACATGTCCTCCTCCAGGGAGCACATGAAAATGTTGGAAAACGTGGAACCGAGAGGTGATCCCATTGCCATTCCGTCAACCTGTTTATACAGATGATCATTTAAAAATAAAGGCAGTGTCCAGCACTGCTAATTGCAAACAATTTCTTAAAAGGCAACGATCATAGTTAAAATAAGTGTCATTAGGTTCAATAAAAATTTCATCTAAAATAACCTCGATTGTTTCTTCTACTGGGACATTTCTAAATAAAGATTCAACATCGTAACTGGTCATATATAAGTCAGAGTCTTGACATATATATGATTTGAATTCTTCGGAGTTTTCAAGGTATGTTGGTTAGAAGTAAATGGTTCTAGTAAAGGAACTAGGTATTTAGCTAGTTTGTAATTCGGAGCATGAATTGATGACAATATTGGTCTCATTGGGGTTCCTTCTTTATGTGTTTTAGGTAGACCGTAAAGGACTCCAAACGATGTACCTGAACAATATAGATCTTCATAAGTGTCTTTGCTAATGACATTCTTAGTATTAAGTTCTTTTAAAAATCTATTGATTTGGTCTTCAACTTTAAATATATGTTTACATTCAGGTTTACCAATTTTCTGAAACTTGCTTTCGTTCCCTCAGAATAGACTCCATTTTATTAATATAATCTTCTTTGTTCAAGATGACAGTGCCCTTACCCTTATCAGTTTAGTAATTATCAAGTTTTCATTTTTTGCCAGATTTTTCAGAATATCCAAGTCAGTTTTCTTAAAGAAAGGTGTCCAGTTAGTTGTCAATTTTCTAAATGCCTGTTGAGTAATATCCGATAGTTGTGACTGTAATTTACTAATATCAACATTAAAAGGCTGATTTTTTAACCTGTGAAATAATGATTCTAAAGGCAGAAAAAACCTGTTGTAGTTCGGTTTGTAACAAGGCATGCAGAAGTCCAATCCAAGAGATAGCAAGAACTCTTCTCGTTTTGACAGTACATGAGAGGAAAGGTTAAATATTGAACTCACACTATGGTTAAAATGAGGAAGGAGAACACCAAGGCTTTGTAATTTTATACTATGGCATCGTTGAATACTGGTAATATGGTCAGAAATGTTTTTGTTAAACAGAATTTGAAAAATAATAAAATCAATAAAAGACAGGGTGCTTCGAACACGTTGAAATAAACAATGTACAGCAGATAAATGTTTAGTTACATAAAAGTTTTTTGTATTGATTTCCATGTTTAATAATTTGTTGGTGGCATCAGCATAGAATTCAGTTTATTAAACATGGATATCAATACAAAAAACTTTTATGTAACTAAACATTTATCTGCTGTACATTGTTTATTTCAACAAAGAAAAAAGTTAACTTTTGTCTAAACTTCCAAGAATACCTTTTCTTGTTATCGTATTGAAATAACATCATGAAATTATAATTTTATTGGAGGAGCAGCTAGTTGGTGATTTTTGCCCAAATACCCACCAAGGTCTAAGACTAGTATATCACATAAATATTTCAAGCTTCCTTGCTTCATTCTATATCTCAGAGAACTTAAATAAACAAAATGAGAAACAAAATGATACAGAAACATTTTAGACAAGTCTAAACTTCCATGTATATCTTTCCTTGTCATCATGTTAAAATAAAATCATGAGATCATAATTTTACCAAAGATGCAGCTGGTATTTTATATTCAAATTCCTAGAGAGATCTAGAACTGGTATCTCACATAAATACTTCAAGATTCTTGGAGAGATAGTTTCCTAGTTATATCTGGAAGGGTTTACGAGACAAGATTATCACTTTAGAACGTCCGTCAGCTTGAACTAAAGATGTGCAAATGAAGATTATAGAAATTCACTTAATACCCTCTCTTATAAATTTCACTGCAGTGGAGCACTGCAAATCAATAAGGCACGATATTTAAGATACATAACATTCGTGAAAAAGATGCGTGACAATAATTGTCCTGTGCAGACCAAATTACAACTGAAAACACGTAAATTACATGCAGAGAAAACATTGTTATTCTCACGTGTGTCTTTGTTTCTGACTAACACGTAATCTTTAAATGGCAGTATCCGAAGTCGCCATATAATGAATTCGAAATAGAATCTCTTCGTTAAACGAGTGATTTATGATGTGTTTAATCATTTTTGTAAAGTAGGTAATTAACAAGATGGCAATCCGTCGCATAATATATTTTTGAAATTTGTTGATGGGGAGAGATAAGAGAAGGGAAAGGTCGCGAATTAATTGACTTCGCCAGAAAATTGAATTGCAAATTTCTGATACTAAATTGAATGCAAGTTTCAGAAAACTAAATAGAAAGTTTCAGAAAACTAAATTGAGAGATTCATTATATTAAATTGAAAGTTTCAGAAAATAATTTTGAAAATTCCTTTAAAATTCAATAGATAAAGAAAATTAAAAGAAGTTTCAGGAAATTAAATTGAACGTTCAGAAAATTAAAAGAAAGTTTCAGAAAATAAAATTGAACGTTTCACAAAATTAAATTGAAAGTTTCATTAAATTAAAGTGAAAGTTTCATTATATTAAACTGAAAGCTTCAGAAAAGTATTTTGAAAATTTCAGAAAACTATTTTGAAAATTTCTGAAAATTCAACTGAAAGGCTACATAGAAATTTTTCACATTAGCTTTTTGTCCACCTGATATACATCACAGAATTGCTACTTTGATGAAATATTCTGCTATAATGACATGTGCGATTTCATGATAATGAGGTGAACGTAGCACCAAATATGATTTGGTAGAATATCAGAATGAAATCATTTTTCACCATAAAAAAAAAAAAAAAAAAAAAAAAATCCCACAACAACAGTGACATAGGCCGTGTTATAAAGTAAGGATCAAGCGAGATAAAATTTCAGTTAAAATGACAAATACCATTTCTAAAAATAGAAACAAAACATGAAATGGAATAACATGAAATAAAAACAAATATGAATGAAGAAAATAAAAAATAAAAAAATAAGCAAATAAATAAAAAGTAAAAATAAAAATAAAAAAGAAAGCAAAAAAATAACAGTGGAAATAAAAATGGGGAGGGAAAAAAAAAGGTGAAATTGAATAACATGTATATAAAAACAAATAATATGAATCAAGGAAAAAATGAGCAAAAATAAGACCAATACAAAAAATAAATATTAAAAATTACGAGGAAGAACAAGACCAAAACTCTAACAACTTTAACAGAAACAAGAGCACAAACAGGCGGTGTTATATTGGAAGTTTGAGCCAAATAACATAAAAAGTTATCAGAAAGAACAAGTCCAAAGCACTGACAAACTTAAGCAGAACTAACAGAAAGATTAAGCGAATCATATCAATAATTACCAGTAATTAAAGTAACCAAATCAACTAACAACTTAAACAGAAACACCCCAAAAGCGACGACCCCCGGGGGGGGCCTTACGAAAGGTCAATGGCAACTGAACCCCGAGACTAACATCCCCACAAACATTAGATTTGACAATAGGACCTCGAGATTTTTGCACACACACACACACACACACACAGTCTTGACATGGTCCATATCACGCGGAGGAAACATTGAATGTCATCAGACCACCTGCTGTGAGGCATGAAGCTGGGAAAAGACAGAAGCTTCCCTTCTTGGGGAGGACTACAAAGGAGAGATGATCGGACAGGTGATTGGTGGTGGTTTCTTTTGTTGCTGTTGGTTTTCCTTGAGGTTGCAGATGTATTGGAATTTGTTGTTATATATATATATATATATATATATATATATATATATATATATATATATATATATATATATATATATATATATATATATATATAATATATATATATATATATATAAAATGAAGATAAAGGCCCATAAAACACTATTTGAACGTTGCAAACATATATTTCGAGTACTCGAGTGCTCGAAATATATGTTGCAACGTTCAAATAGTCTTTTATGGGCTTTTATCTTCATATTATACCGTTGCATTACAGTAAAACACATTCATGTATATATATGCATATATACATATATATATATATATATATATATATATATATATATATATATATATATATATATATATATATATATATATATATATATATATATACATACATATATATATATATATATATATATATATATATATATATATATATATATATATACATATATACATCGTACGCATTAAGCTACACATGTCCTTTAATATTTAACTCCTTCCACCTCGGAATCAATATATTTTCATATATGTTAACCAAAAGGTGGGAAGTTTTTAGTCGATAAGAAATTCGTCGGCTCATGGGCGCGAACCACTGAACCAAGAAATCTGACGTACCTTTACAGTGAAGCGCTTTAAACCACAAGGCTATCACGAGATTTGACAAGACTCATATATATAGTGTATGGAGTATTTTTGTAAAAATGTCTAATGTTGAAAAGTCAACGAAGGAAACGATGCAATAAAGTGACTTACAGATTAATTGCCTCTAATAACTTCAAGTCAAATAAGCAAGATAGGTAGACTACAACGACCTTTTCTTGTACAAAATACACTCAAGGCAAAGCAAACCTGACCTGACCTGACCCTTCTACAAGGGAACAGGATTCCCTTGATATTTATTCGAAAATTCAAATTCAAATTCAAAAGTTTTATTTCGGACATAAATGGCCATAGACAAACACATTCATATACACATCCATAAACATATAAAAAAAACTCCAAACTCTAAAGGATAAACCTTAAAAATAAAAGTAAGTATGAGGAATGATTACTATAAGAGAGAGATGAAAAATATGATATGAATGAGATGCGGATAATGAAACTAAGAGATTCTTCCTACTAAAAGGGCACATACACATAAAACATGTAGCAAAAGTCATTGACGCTGAATGCACTGCAAGTTTACCCCCCAAACAACTCCGTAATACTCTCTGATTGCGAAGTTGCTTGTCGGGGATGTTTTCTGGAGAAAGGAGATGGAGTACATTCATTTACTTTAAAATAGGGAACCTTTTCCTAACTGAATCTTTTTTTCGTTTGAAATAAGAGAGCACACAACACACTAGAAGACTAATGGTGAAACTTGGATGCTTTTCGTTAAAGCTTATAGAATATTTTCGACACAATAAAGGCAATCCTTCACAAGAAAGAAGGTATGTACACACACACACACACACACACACACACACACGCAAATCCTGGAACGATATATTACACACACACACACAAGCAACCTCTGGAACAAGACACGCACACAGGCAATCCCTGGAACGATATACACACACAGACACACACGCACACACACATTCACAACAATAAAACCAAAGACAATGCAACGGAGTTTCAGTGAGAAATTAATTACAGAAGCAAACATCACACCCGGTGGGAGAAAGGCCATAGAAGATAAGACTCAATAACAATCAAGGTATTCCTCAGTAACTCTCGGATAACAAGGCGAGTTGTTGGCCTTCCAGGAACTTGGAAAAAAAGAAGACGGCCTCTTAAAGAGGAAGGAGTCGTCTAAATGGCATCATCTCGTTTACAACTGAATGGTTCCCTTTGCTGTTTGCGTACGAGCTCAGATGCCCTGGTGGGTATAGTAAAGATCTCGAGAGGTTGCAAATTCTCTCTCTCTCTCTCTCTCTCTCTCTCTCTCTCTCTCTCTCTCTCTCTCTTTGTGGGAAGGGTGGGGAGGGGGTGGTAAGAAAGAAGTCTTACACCTTAGCCTTCGGTCAAAACATTAATTTTATACAATGATAAAACCGCAAAAGTCATCTATGAAGAAAAAATAAATCTATCTCGTTTCAAAATTCCTGTATAAGTACAAAATAAATATATTATTTTCAAGTCCCAAAACATATGAAATAAAGTATTGAGGAGTACGTATAAAATATGTCCAATAAATGAAAGTGAAAAAACACTAATAGTGATAAAATATCAAATAAAAGATAGAAGAGTTTATATTTCAAGTAATTTTAATATTGTTATATGCATAATACTGGTAATCTTATTTAAGTTTAAAATTCATCTCTAAATAGACGTTCAAATTTACAGACCTCGTTGCAGTGGTTTCTTTGTTGCCGAATGCCAAGTCTTCCTTTTCTTCTTTTATATCAAAATTAAAATTCTCGTCGTCTGTTTAAAAGAGAGAGTATCTGTTTGTTTCGCGTCTCTCACTTTGGTTAATTTCTTACCTGAAGAAAGTCACTTTATTACGGTTTCTTAATCTCTCAACTTTTTGCTATAATTAAGAAACTTTTTCGATAAACAAGTCGTTTTTCGCTAAATTCCTCCTCATTTTTAAACTCCTTTGCAACTAACGTTGGGTCAATATTCCTCATCTCGTGCTCTACCTAACATATCTATCATTAACTCTTCCACTACATTCGTAAACCTCTATTTTTCTGTTCACCTTCTCAAATTTAACCGCTTTCTCTCGTGCTATCTACTCGTAGCGTTCTTTCGTTGCCTCATCTCTTCCAAATATCTCTATCTCCAGTCTCCATCATTCTTTCCGCTTCCTCTCTAATCCTGCCTATTCGAATATACATCTTACTCTCATTTCCATTCTAAACACAGGCTCCCGTTCGGAATGATGCATTTGGTGCGTAAATTCTTGTCGGGGAATGTGGCATTTCGCTTACGAAAAAGTACAGTCGAGGCAGAGAGATCCATGCCCTTTCGTGGTTAAAGTGGAGAGAGAGAGAGAGAGAGAGAGAGAGAGAGAGAGAGTTTACCTCCAATGTGTAGCAATATTAGACAGTGTGATTCAACACATTTCCCAGGGTAATACACCCGCATATGTAAGAGTACATAATAAAAATATGGAATGTTATTCCATATATTAAAGACTAAAAACTAAAGAGGTCAACCAGATTGCATGCAGGAATGTGATCAGACCAGAGACGATAAAGTATGTAGGCTAAGATGACATGCCGTCATCTGTGGTCATTCATTTGTTTTGAAACATTAGTCCAAGCTCCCTGCTTGAGACAACTACCGCGACCTATAAATTCAAACGGCCTACGGGATTAGTAAACTATGTCATCTGATTGTATGTCGTAAGTTTGAGCTACTGTCTGCTTCCTTTATGATTGTAAACCGAGATGGTAGTCAAATAGAGTTAGACATCATCATTGGCAGACCTGTACCTCTCTACCTAAGCTTTATCATGTAGAGAGAATAGAATTAGCCATCATCATTGGCAGAAGCGATCAAGCTATCGTCATTAGAAGACCTGTACAATCCTACTTGATCTTCACCATGTAATCTCAGAGAGTATAAGTATTTTTATACTTCGTGTTTTCTACTAAGAACCTCACATCAGAGAGAAATCATCATGAGTTTAACACATCGTCGTCATAACCAAAGAAGATAATACCGACTTCGTAAGTGATCTACAAACCCAAGACACTCCAATGAATATGGAAGTGCAATACCAACCGACATAGCGTAAGATTATCGCAAGTCTAACATTACCTCATAGGGCGCCTTATTATACGAGGCTACAGCCCTAATAATGGTGGCAGCATATCAGAAGAACTCTACAACGTCTTCCGAAGAAAAACCAGAATAATTAACAATGTATCCTCAGAAGTCAACGACGACGAAAGCAGCAGATTCTTCAAGCAACCTAGTATCATCGTTTAGTGAGCGACTTCAGAAAACAACAAGAACTCTCAACGATGACGAAAGCAAGAGATTCTTCAAGCAACTTAGTATCATCGGTTTAGTAAGCGTTTTCAGTAGTGAATAACTTCAAGAAACAAACCCGACGTGTCCTTTTCCTACGGCAACGCAAGCTTCGTCTCTCATTAGAATCATTCAAGAAAACATCGTTAGTGAGCGTTTCCGGCACTTCAAGAAAGAAACCGAACGCGTCTGCAGCATCGGATCTTCAAGGGCTCGAATCATCCAAACAAAGCGTACGGGGAAAAACTGAAGCCAAACCAGGTCATCCGCTAAAAACAGAAGGAGGACCAAGCCGTGTGTCGTTATCGGAACACCGTGACTTCCCACAAAAGCAAGCTAAGTACAAGAAATTTTTTATTCATTGGAGTAACTGAGTGTTTCCTTTGCAGGTCGAATTTCGTTATTCCTGTGGCTGAAGTTACGAGACATTCTTAATCTTACTTTCTTACAGAAATTATCTACATCATTGAGATTTCGCTACTGCGAGTTTCTATCTTTGAGTTTCTGTTTCCAGAAGTTCTACTGAAATATCATAATCATATACTGTGTTAATTTTATCATTTTGGGTGATTATTAATCCTTTACGTAACAAATCATATTAAACAGTGATTATGGGTTTACGCAGTGGATGTCTGTATTTATACAGATGCATGGATAGGGTCGTTAGGCACCGTAGTGATTAGAAAACACACAAAAGCAAGTGGAACACCCGTACAAATCTAGATAAATTAGAGGTAACACTATTTCGGGTCATGACAATAAATGCTCCTTTGCAAAGTCCCGATCGCAGTTTTAGCCTTGAGTTTTTTGAGGTATATAAAATATCGAACCTCAATGACTCAACTTAACTTTAAAAATACGGCTGGATTGCAAGGAATAACATGTCTATAAAAAACTTTCATTAGGCTAAATGCGCTTTGACCAGGATCCCTCACTATTTCAAATTTTAGCAAAGAATGAAGTAAACAACACAGCAAGTACAAACAGTTAATATTGAATGCAGTAGAGATAACTTGTCTTAATAGTAATCGCTCAACTCCTAATAGTTCGTCATTTATACGTTCGTTGCTTTATACGTAACCAACAACAGAATGCTAAAAACACACAATATGTTGCCGATGGTAAACAGTAGCCCTAAAAATCAGAAACAACCAAATCGTGCTTAAGCATACTCGGTTACTGTGTCACCTAGTCAACGGTCAGGGTCAGTCAAATCTGCCGAGTGTAGCAAGCAAAGCACATTCCATTTAAGCCACTTCAGCGGAAAGGGAGAGCGATGTTGGAAAAATTAATAAGGAATTTCCCTATGCATCACATGACCGTATCAAGTAATCAGAGCAGGTTCTCGTTTTTTTTAATACATAAGTTATTATAAGTAGTGGTGGATTAAGCCCGACTGTACGCGCCGTAAAATGTAACTCTTCAATCATGACAGCTCCTTTAACAGATCTTACTTACAAAGAAGAGCGTAGATTTATTATGGTCTGAAAAGCATCAACAGGCGTTCGATATCTTAAAAGCGGAATAATGCAGCTCACCTAACTTAAATAATCCCCGATTTAAATAAGGAATTTTTTTTTTATTGCAACAGACGCCTCAGCCACCAAGGGGGGTAAGAGGGGTACTACTTCAGTAATATGATAAACAGTTCTTTCCTATAGCTTTTTATTCATGTAAACTAAAGCCCTCTGAAAGTAAATATACAGTAATAGGCAAGGAAGGGCTGAGTATCTTTAACTCACTAGTACATTTTAAGTTCATAATCTATGGCTATCCTGATAAAGTCCTTACTGAACATGAGTCCTTTACCGAGTTTTTCAAAGGCTTTAATCACAGTCCAAAAGGAACTCGGTGACAAATGATAACTTCAGGTCTTTGGAGCCAAGATAAGATATCTACCTGGGTGGGGAAAGCAATTATCATAGCTGATGCATTATCCCGCAATCCGCACCATACTGCAAAGAACCATTAATTGGACTAAAAGATATAGAAATATCCGTGCCTATTGTTTAAAACCGTATCTAAACAAGAAAATTCCTTAACCGAAGAGATCGCGAGCATTGAATATCTGGGTTTGGAGCGCAGAACTGTTACAAACTGAACAAAGCAAGTGTCAACAGCGATAAGCAAAACAATAAACACTTCGAACGGAAACAGGGTCAGCAGCAATAAGCAAAACACTTTGAACGGAAACCCTAAAGCAAAAGTATATTTAAAGTATGTGTATCAGAATTATGTAATCAAATGTAATATTATATGTAGGTCCGTGACGAGGAAAACCCAAAGAACACAGCAGGTGACTAACGACCAGGTAGTAGTAATAATCTCTTTCATACCAATCGTCCTAAACTGATTGCATTCCGTCATCCAGGGTTCCCTATTATGTCACAGAAAGCCAAATCACTATTTTACTGGCCTACAATGCTTACAAATATAAAAAGCACATAACTGATTGTAACATGTGCCATGAAAACAAGGGACACACTAAGACACCTGTCAGTTTAGGGGCCTATCCTGTGCCAAATCATCCTTGAAAGAATATACGTAGAATTATTAACAGGACTTACAGTCTGACAGAGGAAATAAACACTTCTTAGCGTTAATAGTTCCCGTTGACACGTTATATGAATTAAATAGCACTAAAAACAAACACCGCAATTGAGTGCGCTAGGAATATTTATGAGTGCTAAATCAGTAAACATGGAATTCAATTCAACACATGATAATCTGACTCGGGTGGTGTAAATCAATAATAATCTCCTTAACTCGTTGTGTGAATTCCTATCCATTAAGAAAACCAATAATATATTTTATCACCCAGAGTCAATCGGTTTGGTAGAATAAGAGATAAATAAGAAAGTGTCAATGTCTTAAGAGTTACAACTCGTGATATTGGATCCGAACTAGATTATAGCGGTTCTCGCGGTTTTAAATACCTTTATCATTCATATCTTGTATCTATAGAAATGATACCACAAGTAGCCTTATACGGTACGCCGCTAGGACACTTTTCCACATATTCAAGCCAACCATTATTTATCAAATATATAAAAAAATATATAAACAAATAAGTTAAAAAATAAAATAAAATAAATAAGGATACAAGTGGAGTCAATATAATACACTCCGTAAGAAGTCGGAAGGGTTACAAATTATAATAAAAAAGGAATCACGATAAAATCAATAAGCAAAACGTAACCATAGGTTAATTAAATATCCAAATATACATGCGTAAGATTTGAACTCTAACTTAACGCTTTAGTAATGACAAATAAGCTAAAAGTTCAAACATATATCAAAACCTACTGACATATTGTCTGTCCCCGGTGATTTATATTCATAGTCAATGAAAAATACATTAAATAAATAACAAATAAATAAATAATAAATAAATAAATAAATAAAATAAACTAAATAAATAAATAAATAAAATAAAATAAAATAAAAGAGATTTTAAAGTCAGGAAGTCTAGTAGTGAAAATGTATATCTATGGAATAATCCTATACGGATCTTACAGGGCAAATAATATATATAGAATTTGTATGGAAACCTTTTTTCATTAGTTTAAATAAGGAAAATCTAATTTAACATAATTACATTTATCTACAATCATGCAGATTTCCAAACATGAAACTAATATATTGTTCAATGTTGGTACTGTTTTTTTCAGACATTCTTCTCGTGTGGGTGAAGTATTAAAACAAAAAATACCCAATTTATACTAAAGCCGTATTTATTACAGCAAGTCATGTAACTCTTAAGCTGGTGACGACGTCATCAGTCTAGAAGATGCCTGTCGCGTCTGCCGA
The DNA here is from genome assembly GCF_015104395.2 of Macrobrachium nipponense. NCBI lineage: Eukaryota > Metazoa > Arthropoda > Malacostraca > Decapoda > Palaemonidae > Macrobrachium > Macrobrachium nipponense. The sequence goes on from NC_061108.1 coordinate 136,584,179, forward strand.
CTCATCATTGTTCTTTTTAACCTCAATAAACCGCTTGCGAAGCAGGTTGACTGGAGAGAGGAATGCTTAGCTCATGAACTTCACATGTGGTTCATAGGTCACGATGACATGACATAGCCATAACCTATTCTTATCCGTGTGTGCAATGCAACTCGCAATCGTTTTAAAATTAATAAAAAAAATAAGCAAATAGAATTTCTATAACAACAAAATGAATTATTTTTTTCTGAACCTCATAGACATTTAGAAGTATCAAGTCATGTATATGAAAAATTTACTTGCAACATTAGTCTATGACAATTCAAGTAAATCACATTCATGGAAAAATGTCACATTTTCTTGGAAAACCCAAAGTTTATATAGAAATTAGTTACATAGTGGGTTTTTTCGTTGCATTTCCTAACTATTAATAAAGTTTAAAAATTAACCTCAGAGGATGCGCGCGAGAAAATTGAATATGAAACTTTTGTTAGGGGCACATAGGATCGGATTTTGTCACAACTTAATTTCAGTTAGCATAGAGAAATACAGAATCATGGTTAACATTCTCATGACTCTTATGTTGCCTGGCAATCTTACAAATAGCTCCGTTTTCCACTTCTTTGTCTAGTAACTTACTACCAGTAATGTCGAATTTTCTTTGGGATTCGTATTGATATCTGTTTATTTTTTATAATTATGGATATTTTTACAGTCATCATAGACCTGGATAGGTTCAACTCATTATTAATGCCATGGATAAAAACCAGTTTGTACAGCTGACTCTGGGTTTTTGAATTCCATAAAATATCAGCGAAT
>NC_061108.1:136589976-136617185 GCF_015104395.2 Macrobrachium nipponense
AAAACTTCTGCTGAACACAAGTTGTGATATCTCAGGCCCAAAGCAATGAGAGAGAGAGAGAGAGAGAGAGAGAGAGAGAGAGAGAGAGAGAGAGAGAGCAGCTTCGTCGGTTCGTTACTGGTGGCTTCCAGCCCTGATCAGCTGCTGCCATGACAAATCTAATATCGAAAATTCCGAAGCAGCAGAAAAGAAGTAGAACGTTGCTGGAACGAACAAGCCAATAGAAGTCGCCCCTCAGGATGGCATCCCGTAAACAAACGATGTGGACGACCCCTGCAAAAGACTCCCTCCGAGGATGAGGAGGTCCGGGAGGGGGGTGGTGCAAGGGGGCTGAGGTGGTTGGAAGGGGGAGGGGGCTGGATAAAGGCGCGATTAAAGTAGGGATTATAAAGGTTGGGTCTCTTTATGAAAGAGAGATTACAAAGCTTGGGCCTGTGTATAAACAGTGTAATAGGGTTGGTCTGTGTATTGAAGGGGTATTAAAATACTTGGATCTGTGTATAAAATGGGTATTAAAAGGCTTCTGTGTATTAAAGTGGTACTAAAATACTTAGATCTGTGTATTAAAGGGGTACTAAAAGGCTTGGATCTGTGTGTTAAAGTAGTATTAAAAGGCTTAGATATGTGTATAAGTGGTTATTAAAAGACTTTCTCTGTATAAAAGTGGTATTAAAGGCTGGGTTCTATGTATAAAAATGTCTATCAAAAGGCTTGGTATGTGTATAAAAGTGGTATTAAAAAGCTTTGGTCTCTGTATAAAATTGGTATTAAAAGGCTTGGGTATGTGTATGAAAGGAGTATTAAAAGGTTTGGGTCTATGTTTAAAATGGGTATTAAAAGGCTTCTTTGTGTATCAAAGTGGTATTAAAAGGGCTTGGAGACCCGTGTCTAAAAGGGGTATTAAAAGGCTTGAGTACGAGTATAAAAAGGGTATTAAAAGACTTGGATCAATGTATAATAGAATATTAAAAAACTTGGGCCTGTGTATAAAATGGGTATTAAAAGGCTTGGGTCTCTGTATAAAGGGTAGTAAAACCCTTGGATCTGTGTATAAAATGGATACTAAAAGGTTTGGGTCTCAGTACAAAATGGGCATTAAAAGGCTTGGGTGTGTATATAAGAAGTGGGAATTAAAAGGGTTGGATATATTAAAAAAAGAACTCGATACAGGTTTGACTGAATGTATTGAACTGGGATTAAATGGACTGTGTTTGTATGAAAAATAAAAAGAACATTTAAAAGCTTGTTTTTCTATATAAAATCTGGGAATTAAAAGGCTTGTGAATTCGAACAAGGAGGATTCAATATGTGAACAAAGAAGGATTAAAAGGCTTGAGGAAGTGTAAAAAAGTGGTCTTAAAAGGCTTGGGTATGTATAAATGAGGGATTGAAAGGAACTGACCTTAGAAATGAGGATTATAAGTCGAGTCTGTTTATAAAAGGTGGACTGTGGGACATAGGAGTGAGTAACAGGGGATTTATAAAAGTGGGTTTTGTTTAATAATCAGAACTAAAAGGGTGAATTTTAAATCGTGTTAGATTGTGACGCTGGTTTATCCGGCCGCCCGGGTCAGCGTTAACAGTGCCGAAAAAGTGGATTATAATGAATAGGTCTGTGCCACATAAGGATTAAGCACACTATGAAAATAGGGAGGTTGTGAAGTTTGAATGTAGTCAAAAGAAGGATTATACTCGTCAGGTATATTTGTGAAAAAAGGAACATTAGGAAATCTGAAATCTGGGTCTGCGAGAGAGAGAGAGAGAGAGAGAGAGAGAGAGAGAGAGAGAGAGAGAGAGAGAGAGAGAATGTACTCGTGTTCTTATGATGATCAGAACATATAGACCATTTTATAAGTGGTAAAGCAGCGCATTAATTTCACATGCAATCAATTTGCAATCAAAGGGAGATTTCGTAGACAAAAAACTAAATAAACTTACAAACAGCTATAAAACTTGTTTTCGGGTAAAGAATTATCAGTAATTTGAATGGCGCCTATTTTCCCTTAAATTTCGTCGACAGAGAACTGACTATGTCACAACAAACGAGTTCATTTTCCATCAAGTCTCAGCAAAATGAACCTTCGTCCTAACGATAAAAACCAAAATGAAGGAGAGACTAAGAAGCCAAGAACATGAACAGTTGGTCACGCAAGACCTTCCACGCTAGAGTACCACAAGGTGTGTGGTGTTTTTACGTTGCATGGAACCAGTGGTTATTCAGCAACGGGACCAACGGCTTTACGTGACTTCCGAACCACGTAGTGCCACAAGGGTCGATGAACAAGCAAAGTGGACATTTGGGAGCTCACACAGAGAAGAGAGAAAGAGACTCACAGAGACTTTCACAGTTGTGTATGTGGGGCAACGAAGGTCAGAATCAAAGGAAGGCTGGGAAGTGAAACTGGATTCAAAATGAATATGGTACTTCCTTCTAATGCACAAAGACACGAAATATAGTCCACAATTAGGCTTAAATAAGTACAGTTTTTTGTACGTCATCTGATATCAAATAACAAACACCAAATGAAGCGCTAGTCTTAATTACACTTCTTAGAATAAAATACAAATTAAAAAGTACTGTTTTTGCGCGGCAATTAAATATTTTTCAGTATATTAAACATTCCTTTAGAAGCTCATATCAGTGTACATTAAGATAAAGTATATTTATAATGTCTTTTACACTGCTCTCGGATGTAGCTGACTTAATATCACCACCGACTAATTAAAAAAATATCGTGCTTTCACTAAAAAATCCTACAGTTTCATATACCCACCTGTATCAAGGAAAGTTAATACAGTACTTTAGCCTAATAACAAAATGGGATGATGAATATTCATAGCGTTACAGCAACAATTTATTAGTATTTACATAAATTGAATTACGACCAGCGCTACTCATTTAATCATTTCCAGGATTCTGGAACAGGCTTGGATGTTAGCCAAGTCTCATTTTACCACGTCGAGCTGGTCTTATTTCGGTAATGGACCTTGTTCTCTGAAACGGACGCTATCTGCTATTCTGGTTATATCCTATATTTCTCTTTCATATCATTTAAAAAGATGAGGTGGTCACTAATTTATTGAAATCTTATGTATGCCGCCTATTGAAAGTTTTATATAAGTGTCTACAGGGTTACAATAAAACAAATATTGCAGGCAAAACTAACAGTCGCATAAATATCTTTAGCCTTACAGAAAAAATATAATAAAATATAAAATAATAAAAAAAAAAATTAATAAATAAATAAATAAATAAATAATAATATATAAATGAAAAAAAGCAGCGTACAACCCTATAACCAATATTTCAAACTGGTCAGGTAGTAATCTTTTTTGTGCATCACGTAATAAAAACGAAAAAAATAAGCAATTAAATATTTTTCAGGTATATTAAAACATTCCTTTAGAAGCTCATATCAGTGTACATTAAGAAATTAAACGTATATTTATAATGTCTTTTAACACTGCTCTCGGATGTAAGCTGAACTTAATATCACCACCGACTAATTAAAAAATATCGTGCTTTCACTAAAAAATCTACAGTTTCATATACCCACCTGTATCAAGGAAAGTTCAATACAGTACTTTAGCCTAATAACAAATGGGATTGATGAATATTCATAGCGTTTACAGCAACCAATTTATTAGTATTTACATAAATTGAATTACGACCAGCGCTACTCATTTAATCATTTCCAGGATTCTGGAACAGGCTTGGATGTTAGCCAAGTCTCATTTTACCACGTCGAGCTGGTCTTATTTCGGTAATGGACCTTGTTCTCTGAAACGGACGCTATCTGCTATTCTGGTTATATCCTATATTTTCTCTTTCATAATCATTTTAAAAGATGAGGTGGTCACTAATTTATTGAAATCTTATGTATGCCGCCTATTGAAAGTTTTATATAAGTGTCTACAGGGTTACAATAAAACAAATATTGCAGGCAAAATCTAACAGTCGCATAAATATCTTTAGCCTTACAGAAAAAATATAATAAAATATAAATAAATAAATAAATAAATAAATAAATAAATAAATAAATAAAAAATATATAAATGAAAAAAGCAGCGTACAACCATATCCAATATTTCAAACTGGTCAGTAGTAATCTTTTTTGTGCATCACGTAATAAAAACGAAAAAAATAAGCTTGTAAAAGACAAGACAAAATTACGACGGTGAAATAGATAAATATAAAATAAACTTTAAGAGCAAGACACAAGCAATTAAGGAGACAAACACGACCTCTGAACGAAGAAACGGGGTGAGAATCCAGTGACCTCTAAGGAGGACATAAATGTCTGCTCTTGATGGCAAGTCGAAGTCGTTATCGGTGGACAGGAAACCATGGGGTGTCCTGGAAAGGTAAGAGGGGGAGGGGGGGCGGGATAGGGGGGTGAAGGGAGAAGAAAGTAGGGGGAGAGAAGAAGGGGAAAAGTAAGGGGGCAGGAGGGGGAAAAGAAGGGGAAACCGATAAACAGAAGGAAACAGGAGACAGAAAGAGAGATCAATAAAATGAAATAAATTCTCGGAATCTTTCATATTAAAGAACAAACACCTTTCTACAGCACACAGGAAAGAAAATGTCAAAACTTGGACAGGTAAAGGGGAAAAAGGAGAGAAAAAGGGACGTGAAAGGTGGAAACTAGATAAAGAGTGAACAGAAGATACGGGAAATAGAAAGAGAGAGCAGCAAAGGAGAGGAAGACTCAAAAACCTTCATGATAATATTTAAAAACAAATACCTCCTCTGGGCACAGAGACAAAAGCAAAGATAGAATGAAAGAAAATAAACAATGAATTTCTGTAAGTTGCCTTAAAAAAAAAAAAAAAAAAAAATAAAAGCTTCTAAACAAATGCATCATGAATTCACGGGGAAGCAAAACATACAAGTTCCCAAAAAAGGACGAATAATTGAACCAGACTGGGCTAATTGATTACCCTACCTGACCGGATTGTTTGTATGCTCAGACAGAAACCTTGTTGATTAACTAAACCCCGCATGGAGTGGTCAACAACAAATCCAAGATTTTATCTTTGTTTAGTGGTTTACTAAGTCAACAAGGAAAGGAAGTTTTAAACGTAAGTTAAGGTCAACAACTGACAAGCGTCTTAAAAAAGGACGGTGACATATGGGAAGACAGGGATTCATTCTACATCTCTGTGAGCTTAAACAAAATGAGAAACAAAGAAAAGATAAACTTTTGTCTAAACTTCCAAGAATATCTTTTTATGTTATCATATTGAAATAACATCATGAAATTATAATTTTATTAGAGGGGCAGATGGTGATTTGTGCCCAAATACCCACTGAGGTCAAAGACTAGTATCTCATATACAAAATATTTCAAGTTTCCTTAGATTCATTCTATATTTCAGAGAACTTGAATAAAGAAAATGAGAAACAAAATGAATCAGAAACATTTTAGCCAAGTCTAAACTTCCATGTATATCTTTTCTTGTTATGTTAAAATAACATCATGAGATTCTAATTTTACCGAAAATGCACTTGGTATTTTGTATCCAAATTCCTAGAGAGATCTACATAAATACTTCAAGATTCTTGGAGCAATAGTTCCCAATTTATATCTGGAAGGATTTATAAGAAAATAAACACTGAAGAACGTCTGTCAGCTTGAACTAATGATGTGCAAATGAAGATCATAGAAATTCACTTAATACCTTCTCTTATAAATTTCACTGCAGTGGCGCACTGCAAATCAATAAGGCAAATACCTCTTCGTCTGTATAAAAACAGTTGCATTAAATGCAGCATTAACTGCACGATGCGTAATAAGATACATAATATTCGTGAAAAAGATACGAGACAATAATTGTCTTGTGCAGACCAAATTACAACTGAAAACACGTAAATTGCATCCAGAGAAAACATTGTTATTCTCACGTGTGTCTTTGTGTCTGACTAACACGTAATTTAAATGGCAGTATCCGAAGTCGCCATTAAATGCATTCGAAATAAAATCTCGTCGCTAAACGAGTGATTTATGAGGCGTTTATCATTTTTTGTAAAGCGGTTAATTGACAAGATGGCGATCTGTCGCAATAATATATTTTTGAAATCTGTTGATGGGAAGAGATAAGAGAAGGGAAAGGTCGCGAATTAATTGACTTCGCCAGAAAATTGAATTGCAAATTTCTGATACTGAATTGATTGAAAGTTTCAGAAACTTAAATAGAAAGTTTCATTAAATTAAATTGAGATTTTCATTATATTAAATTGCAAGTTTCAGAAAACTAATTTGGAAATTCCTTAAAATTCAATAGATAAAGAAAATTAAAAGAAGTTTCAGAAAATTAAATTGAAAGTTTCAGAAAATTAAATTGAAGGTTTCACAAAATTAAACTGAAAGTTTCATTATATTAAACTGAAACCTTTAGAAAACTATTTTGAAAATTTCAGAAAACTATTTTGAAAATTTCAAAAAATCCAACAGAAAGGTGACATAGCAATTTTTCAAATTACCTTCTTCCCACCTGTTATACATCACAGAATTGACATGACAATCATAATCCCAGTCTTTTGCTACTATGATGAATTACTGAAAAATGCAAATGTTTCCAGATGAAATATTCTGCTATAACGACATGTGCGCTTTCATGGTAATGAGTTGAACGTAGCACCAAATGTGATTTGGTAGAATATCAGATGAAATCATTTCTCACCATAAAAAAAAAAAATCCCACAGCAGCAGCGACATAGACCGTGTTATATAGGAAGGATCAAGCGAGATAAAATTGCAGTTCAAATGACAAATTCCATTTCATTTCAATTAAGATAATGATGATATAAATAAATTTCAAAATTATAATAAAAATTTGTAAACAAAAATATAAATAGCAATGTAAATAAAAATAGAAACAAACCATGAAATGAAATAACATGAAAATAAAAACAAATATAAATCAATAAAAAAAATTTTAAACTAAACAAAAAAAAACAATAAAGATAAAAAGAAAAAAAACATAACATTGGAAATAAAAATGGAAAGAAAACGTGAAATTGAATAACATGACAATAAAAAAATAATATAAATCAGCAGCGACATAGACCGTGTTATATAGGAAGGATCAAGCGAGATAAAATTGCAGTTCAAATGACAAATACCATTTAATTACAATTAAGAAAATGATAGGAGTAAATTTAAAAAATATAATAAAAATTTGTAAACAAAAATATAATAACCATGGAAATAAAAATAGAAACAAAACATGAAATTGAATAACATGAATATAAAAACAAATAATATTAATCAAGGAAAAAATAAGCAAAAAACAAAACAAAAACCAAAAATAAAAATTAAAAATTACGAGGAATAACAAGACCAAAACTCTAACAACTTTAAAACAAAAAAAAACAAAAGCACAAACGCAGGCGGTGTTATATAGGAAGGCTCAAGCAAAATAATATTAAAAGTTATCAGAAAGAACAAGTCCAAAGCACTGACAACATAAGCAGAATTAACAGAATGAGTAAGGGAGATCGTATCAATAATTACCATCAAGATCAAGACCAAACCACTGACAACTTAAACAGAAACACCAAAGCGACGCCTTACGAAAGGTCACGGGCAACTGAACCCCGAGACCTAACATCCCCCGCAAACATTAGATTTGACAATAGGACCTCGAGATTTTTGCACACACACACCACACACACACCACACACAGTCTTGACATGGTCCATATCACGCGGAGGAGACATTGAATGTCAGCAGACCACCTGCTGTGAGGCAGGAAGCTGGGAGACATCTCTTCCCTTCTTGGGGAGGACTGCAAAGGAGAGATGATCGGACAGGTGATTGGTGGTGGTTTCTTTATGTTGTTGTTGGTTTCCTTGAGGTTACAGAGGTATTGGAATTTTTTGCTATATATATATACATATATATATAATGAAGATAAAAGAACCATAAAAACACTATTTGAACTTTGCAACCATATGCTTCGAGTGCTCGAAATACATTGTTGCAACGTTCAAATAGTCTTTTATGGGCTTTTATCTTCATATTATATAGCTGTGTTACAGCAAAAACACATTCATAGATAGTATATATATATACATATATATATATATATATATATATATATATATATATATATATATATATATATATATATAGTACGCATTAAGCTACACATATCCCTCAATGTTTCATTCGCTCTACCTCGGAATCAATTTATTTGCATATATGTTAACCGAAGGGGAACTTTTTAGTCGATAAGAAATTCGTCGGCTCATGGGCGCGAACTATGGAACCAAGAAATCAGGACGTACTACAGTGAAGCGCTTTAAACCACAAGGCTATCACGAGATGTGACAAGACTCATATATATATATGCATGGGTATTTTTGCAAAAATGTCTAATGTTGAAAAGTCAACGAAGGAAACAATGCAATAAAGTGACTTACAGGTTAATAGCCTCTAATAACTTCAAGTCAAATAAGCAAGCTAGGTAGACAACAACGACCTTTTCTTGTATAATACTACACTCAAGGCAAAGCAAAACTGACCTGACCTGACCCTTCCACAAGGGAACAGGTTTATACATCCATATATAAAAAACAACTTCAAAACAAATCTAAAAGGGTAAAATCTAAAATAAGTATGAGAAATGATTACTATAAGAGAGAGGTGAAAAATTATGATATGAATGAGATACGGATAATGAAACTAAGTGATTCTTCCTACTAAAAGGGCATATACACATAAAACATGTAGCAAAAGTCATTGACGCTGAATGCACTGCAAGTTTGCCCCCCAAACAACTCCATAATACTCTCTGATTGCGAAGTTGCTTGTCGGGGATGTTTTACTTTAAAATAGAGAATCTTTTCCTAACTGAATCTTTTTCTTTTCTTTTGAAATAGGAGGGCACACAACACACTAGAAGACTAATGGTGAAACTTGGATGCATTTCGTTAAAGCTTATAGAACATTTTCATTTAATACAGTAAAGGCCAATCTTTCAAAAGAAAGAACAGATGTACACACACACACACACACAAGCAATCCCTGGAACGACACCACACACACACACGACACAAGCAACCTCTGGAACCAGAGACACACACAAGCAATCTCTGGAACGGCATACATACACACACACACACACGCACACACCACACTCACAACAATAAAACCAAAAGACAATGCAACGGAAGTTTCAGTGAGAAATTATTTGCAGAAGCAAACATCACACCCGGTGGGAGAAAGGCCATAGAAGATAAGACTCAATAACAATCAAGGTATTCCTCAGTAACTCTCGGATAACAAGGCGAGTTGTTGGCCTTCCAGGAACTTGGAAAAAAAAGAAGACGGCCTCTTAAAGAGGAAGGAGTCGTCTAAATGGCATCATCTCGTTTACAACTGAATGGCTCCCTTTGCTGTTTGCGTACGAGCGCAGATGCCCCGGTCGGGTATAGTAAAGATCTCGAAAGGTTGCAAATTCTCTCTCTCTCTCTCTCTCTCTCTCTCTCTCTCTCTCTCTCTCTCTCTCTCTTTGTGGGAAGGGTGGGGAGAGGGTGGTAAGAAAGGAGTCTTACACCTTAGCCTTCGGTCAAAATATTAATTTTATACAATGATAAAACAGCAAAATTCATCTATGAAGAAAAAATAAATTTATTTCTTTTCAAAATTTCTCTATGAATAAAAAATAAATAAAATTAATTTTCTAGTCCCAAAAACATATGAAATAAGATATTTGGGAGTACGTATAAAATATGTCCAGTAAATGCAAGTGAAAAAACGTTAATAGTGATATAACATCAAATAAAAGTTAGAAGAGCGTTATATTTCAAGTAGGTTTTAATATTGCTATATGCATAATACTGCTAATCTTTTTTAATTTCAAAAGTCATCTCTAAATAGATATTTAAATTTACAGACCTCGTGGCAGTGGTTTCTTTGTTGCCGACTAACAAGTCGTCCTCTTCTTCTGTTATCTCAAAATTGAAATTCTCGTCGTCTATTTAAAGTATCTGTTTGTTTACCGCGTCTCTCACTTTAGTTTCATTTAAAAAAATATTTTTCGATCAACAAGTCTTTTTTCGCTAAATTCCTCCACATTATTTTTAAACTCCATTGTATCTAACTCTCGTGCTCTACCTAACATGTCTATCATTAACTCTTCACTACATTCGTAACCTCTATTTTCCGTTCACTTTCTCGAAATCTGTCCCGCTTTCTCTATGTCTATCTACTCGTAGCGTTCTTTCGTTGCCTCTTCTCTTCAAAATTTCTCTATCTCCAGTCGCCATCATTCTTTCCGCTTCCTCTCTAATCCTGCCTATTCGAATATACATCTTACTTTCATTTCCATTCTGAAACACAGGCTCCCGTTCGGAATGATGCATTCGGTGCGTAAATTCTTGTCGGGGAACGTGGCATTTCGCTCCGAAAAGTACAGTCGAGGCAGAGAGATCCATGCCCTTTCGTGGTTAAAGTGGAGAGAGAGAGAGAGAGAGAGAGAGAGAGAGAGAGAGAGAGAGAGAGAGAGAATTTACCTCCAATGAGTAGCAACATTACACAGTGTGATTCAACACATTTCCCAGGGTAATACACCCGCATGCACAAACTGGAAGTGACCCACGGTCTGCAGATGAACTGGAGTTCAATTTTCTAAATAAAAAAAAAACAAAAAAAAAAAAAAATAAATAAATAAATAAATAAATAGATAAATAAATAAATAATAAATAAATAAATAAATAAATAAATAAATAAATAAATAAAATAATTAATGAAATAAGTAATAAATTCCGAAATAAATTAAGAAATAAATTAAGAAATAATAAATAATAAATAAATAAATAAATAAATAATAAATAAATATGCAAAGAATACGAGTAATTCGAAATACATAAAAAAAGCTACGAATCTGGGGAAGGTCTTTAGAGAGTGAAAATAACCAAACCTTGTCTCCAGATGCACTCGAGTTAAATTTTTCTGAATAAATAAATAAATAAATATGCTAAGAATACGATTGATTTAAATTACATAAAAAAAAGCTACGAGTCTTGGAAGGTCATCAGAAGGTGGAAAACATCCAAACCCTGTTTTTCCTTTACGTATGAATGTCTCTTGTGTATTGAATCTGACACACTTTGAAGAGAGAAATAGATTATTGTGAAACAGCATTGCTCTTACTGCATAGAATTAAAATTTATTTATACTCCATCTCACAGTACAAAGATAGCAAGCTCATCTTCCATAAACAGAGGGAAAAGGGTTCAATCCCGCGGGAGGGGAATACGATATGGTCATAGAGGATGTTAACGTTAAAAGTGAATAATTACGTACGTAACTCGCAAACTGCCTTTATGGAACTATCTGTCAAATACTCTCTCTCTCTCTCTCTCTCTCCTTTCTCTCTCATCTCTCTCTCTCTCTCTCTCTCTCTCTCTCGTCTCTCTCTCTCTCTCTCTCTCTTGGTGTCTGGTTTTGCTTGAAGTAACGATCCCTTTTTACCAGTGATGAGAATATCTATCCAACACACGTGTTCTGAGAGAGAGAGAGAGAGAGAGAGAAGAGAGAGAGAGAGAGACAGACAGAGAGACAGAGAGAGAGAGAGAGAGAGAGAGATTTGACGTGGCAACAGTGTATTCCAGCTTTGAGGAAATTACGGAATTGCGGAATGGCTGCATCGGCTAAAATGAAAAAATAAAGCGAGAGAGACGGCCCACAAATATATATATATATATATATATATATATATATATATATATATATATATATATATATATATATATATATATATATATATATATATACGTGGCATTATTTTAATATAAATAGTTACCGGTCCTGAATTGTTTCCAGACAATCGTAAATACTATTACGTTACGGAAAAAAACTCCATGAATACGAGACACAAAGGACGACAAAATGAAAGAGAAGGACAATACCCTACACGACACAAAAGGACAGAAACGTTCTGTCTACAAACATAATATCGTTTATGATGATGGGAGACTCCTGTGTTTTCATTCTTTTGTGGGACGCCGCGATATTTTGTGAGAAATGTTGTATCTACCTTGTGCTCTTGCGTCACGCACTCCATAAATAAGAGGTAAAATGATGGTAAAAGTCGAGGGAGTACGTAACGTCTGTAAAATTCAAAACAATTTCATTCAGTAAAAAAAAAATTAGTTGTATATAATCGTTGCGAAGGATGATTGATTGATTGGTTGATTGTGTCTATTAAAACTGGCGTCACAACATCTAGGTTATTGACACCGGAATAAATACAAATAAGAATGAATTAAATTTAAAATAAATTTCACATAAAAAAATTAAATATATATGTATATAAATATATTTGCACGGACTAATAGATGGTCAATATAGAGGACCTCTAAGTTTCAAATAAAAGTAATTATTAAAAGCGCGTAGTTACAAAAGTTACAATTATGTAAGGAAATGAAATATTATTCTCTTTCTTCTGTATTCCTATAAGTTTCCTTTGCGTGCGTTTTCTCACAATTAATTACATTTTTTCATGACTCCTTCCTATGTGAAATAATATGTTTATGTATACCTAAAACTATATCAGGAAAAGATACCCATTTATATAAGATTATGTATAACTGAATCACGAAAGTTTGGAACGTGATAAATGCATTAAGGTATAAGCCACGATGGAAAGTTAAACACTGGAGTAGCTTTAAGATCTTTCGACTCAGCGTCCTTTACTTATTTATATAAGTTAATATTTGAGGTTTTGTAAAGCAAAGCAAATGTTATTATTAAACTGCATAAATTAATTATCTTCCCAGCATAAAAAGAAAATCTAGCTTACGCTCAGTTAAAAACATATACTTATGGTTATTACTTGAAACTGACCCAAGTTGGCTTTCAGTCTGAAGTGTTTTATAACGAAGATTGATTGCTTAATTGATGGTGAGTTATCTGGCGTCACTTTATAACGAAGAAGAATTATGTTAAATATTAATTTTGGAATGCATCTCTGAAGACATCTCATTAGCCGAAAATGTGTTAAGGTTTATTCCCGATATATTTTCCTTATATTGTCTTTCGATGTAAAAAAAAAAAAAAAAAAAAAACTCAGATATATTTTCCTTAACATTTTGTCCTTTCCATGTATCAAAAAAAATCCCTATTCCTTTGATGTATTAAAAAAAAGTTTAATTTCAATTAGTTTCTCAAGATCAAACGCTAATGCAACAACGGAACGAATGGGAAACTTGCAGGAATTTAGCAAAACAAAAATACTACGCAAACATAAGGGAAAAAATCAATATGTGTTATCAAAGAGAAATGACATTTAAACTGGCCGACGGCGTTTTGCAAATATTATTATTATTATTATTATTATTTTTTTTTTTAAGTAACCCACATCCCAGTAGAATAGAGTCCCTTTTTTGCGTACTGCCACAATAATGACAAGCTATTTTCTAACTAATGGTGCCCCATACCATTATAACGGCATCTGTTCTCAGCCAAACAACAGCAAATCGAGTCTTCCCAATGTCAGTCATGTGTCACTTTTGGCAAACGTTAGATATTTCCAGGATTATTTAGCATGACAAAAACTGGCCTAACTGACCGAGAGACATTGCTTTTGAATGCCACCTGTGTCTACAAACGTCCTTCACATATCAAAGCCAATTAATGGTCGTATTTATATTCCCTTAATTGAGCCAACTTCACCTGGCATTGATATTCCTGTGGTGGTGATGACGAGTTTTACGTAGTAAACAAACCTTTGTCATGCATGCCATACGTTATATAAATAACACTACAACGCTTGCGGTGTTTATTCAATAATATAAAAAAAAACAGAAAATAGGATTAAAGTGTAAATGAATTATAAAAATAATAAAATACGAATAGAAATAAATAATAATATTTGAAGCATGAGAAACCACCCTTTCACCACCCAAAAACTGAAAACTTCTGCTGAACACAAGTCGTTGATATCTCAGACCAAAAACAGGAGCACATTCGGAGCAATGAGAGGAGAGAAGAGAAGAGAGAGAGAGAGAGAGAGAGAGAGAGAGAGAGCAGCAGCTCCGTCGTTTCTTGCCTGGTGGCTTCCAGCCCTGATCAGCTGCTGCCATGACAAATCTAATATCGAAAATTCCGCAGCAACAGAAAACAAGCAGAACGTTGCTGGAACGAACAAGCCAATAGAATTCGCCCCTCAGGATGGCATCTCGTAAACGAACAATGTGGACGACCCAAGCAAAAGACTACTCCGAGGATGAGGAGGCCGGGGGGGGGCTGGGGGGGGCGGAAGTGGTTGGAAGGGGGGCCTGGGTAAAAGCGCGATTAAAGTGGGGATTATAAAGGTTGGGTCTCTTTATGAAAGAGAGATTACAAGGCTTGGGCCTGTGTATAAAGAGTGTAATAGGCTTGGTCTGTGTATTAAAGGGGTATTAAAAGGCTTCTATGTATAAAAGCGGTATTAAAAGGCTTGGATCTGTATATTAAAGTAGTGTTAAAAGGCTTGGATATGTGTTATAAAGTGGTTATTAAAAGGCTTTGGGCTCTGTATAGAAGTGGTATTAAAAGGCTTTGGTATCTGTATAAAAGTGGTATTAAAAGGCTTTGGTCTCTGTATAAAAGTGGTATTAAAAGGCTTTGGTCTCTGTATAAAAAGGTAATAAAAGGCTTTGGTCTCTGTATAAAATGGTATTAAAAGGCTTTGGTCTCTGTATAAAAGTGGTATTAAAAAGCTTTGGTCTCTGTATAAAAGTGGTATTAAAAAGCTTTGGTCTCTGTATAAAAGTGGTATTAAAAAGCTTTGGTCTCTGTATAAAAGTGGTATTAAAAAGCTTTGGTCTCTGTATAAAAGTGGTATTAAAAAGCTTTGGTCTCTGTATAAAAGTGGTATTAAAAGGCTTTGGTCTCTGTATAAAGTTGGTATTAAAAAGCTTTGGTCTCTGTATAAAAGTGGTATTAAAAGCTTTGGTCTCTGTATAAAAGTGGTATTAAAAGCTTTGGTCTCTGTATAAAAGTGGTATTAAAAAGCTTTGGTCTCTGTATAAAGTGGTATTAAAAAAGCTTTGGTCTCTGTATAAAAGTGGTATTAAAAAGATTGGTCTCTGTATAAAAGTGGTATTAAAAGGCTTTGGTCTCTGTATAAAAGTGGTATTAAAAGGCTTTGGTCTTTGTATAAAAGTGGTATTAAAAAGCTTTGGTCTCTGTATAAAAGTGGTATTAAAAAGCTTTGGTCTCTGTATAAAAGTGGTATTAAAAGGCTTTGGTCTCTGTATAAAAGTGCATTAAAGGCTTTGGTCTCTGTATAAAAGTGGTATTAAAAGCTTTGGTCTCTGTATAAAAGTGGTATTAAAAGCTTTGGTCTCTGTATAAAAGTGGTATTAAAAAGCTTTGGTCTCAGTATAAAAGTTGTATTAAAAGGCTTTGGTCTCTGTATAAAAGTGGTATTAAAAGGTTTGGGTCTCAGTGTAAAATGGGTATTAAAAGGCTTGGGTCTGTGTATAAAGAGTATTAAAACCCTTGGATCTGTGTATAAAATGAATATTAAAAGGCTTGGGTCTACTTACAAAATGAGCAATAAAAGGCTTGGGCGTGTATATAAGAAGTGGGAATTAAAAGGCTTGGATGTATTATAAAAGGAGGATTACAGGTTTGACTCATTGTATAGAACTGGGATTAAATGGCTTGCGTCTGTGTATAAAAAATAAAAAAACATTTAATAGCTTGGATGTCTATATAAAATCTGAGAATTAAAAGGCTTGTGTATTCGAACAAGGAGGATTAAATATGTGAACAAAGAAGGATTAAAAGGCTTCGGGAAGTGTAAAAAAGTGGTCTTAACAGGTTTGGGTATGTATAGATGAGGGATTGAAAGGAACTGATCTTAGAAATGAGGATTATAAGTCGAGTCTGTTTATGAAAGGTGGACTGTGGGACATAGAAGTGTGTAACAAGGGGATTATAAAAATAGGATCTGTGTAATAATGAGAACTAAAAGGGTGAATTGTAAATCGTGTTAGATTGTGACGCTGGTTTACCCGAGCCGGGTCAGCGTTAAATATTGTCCGAAAAAGTGGATTTAAATGAATAGGTCTGTGTCACATAAGGATTGAGCACTCTATGAAAAAAAAGGAAAGTTGTGAAGTTTGAATGTAGTCAAAAGAAGGATTATGTAGTCAAAAGAAGGATTATACTCGTCACGTACATTTGTAAAAAAGGAACATTAGGAAATCTGAAATATGGGTCTGCGAGAGAGAGAGAGAGGGAGAGAGAGAGAGAGAGAGAGAGAGAGAGAGAGAGAGAGAATTATATAAGGCTGTAATGCAGCGCACTGATTTCACATGTAATTAATTTGCAATCAAGGGGAAATTTCTTTTAAAAAAAACTAAATAAACTTACATACCCATATATAATTATGTTTTCGGAGCATAAATTATCAGTAATCTAATTTTAGTACACAGAATCAAAAGCTTTCAATAGAAACATTATCTCCAGATTAGCGCATATTTTTCCCTTAAATTACGTCGACAGAGAACTGACTAAGTCACAACAAAAGAGTTCGTTTTCCATCAAGTCTCAGCAAAATGAACCTCCGCCCTAACGATAAAAACCAAAATGAAGGAGAAACTAGGAAGCCAAGAACATGAACAGTTGGTCACGCAAGACCTTCCACGCTAGAGTACCACAAGGTTTGTTTGTTTTTAAGGTGTTTTTACGTTGCATGGAACCAGTGGTTATTCAGCAACGAGACCAACGGCTTTACGTGACTTCCGAACCACGTAGTACCACAAGGGATGTAAAGAGTTTAATCCCCTGATTCGGCGGGTCGATGAACAAATAAAGTGGACACTTGGGAGTTCACACAGTGCAGAGAGAGAGACTCACAGAGACTTTCACGGTTGTGTATGTGGGGCAACGAATGTCAGCAGCAAAGGAAGACTGGGAAGTGAAACTGGATTCAAAATAAATGTGGTACTTCCTTCTAATGAACAAATACACGAAATGAAGTCCACAATTAGGCTTAACCAAGTACATTTTTTTGAACGTCATCTGATATCAAATAAACACCAAATCAAGCGGTTGTCTTAATTACACTTCTTAGAATAAAATACAAATTGAAAAGTACTGTTTTTGCGCGGCAGTTAAGTATTTTTCAGTGTATATTAAACATTAAACATTCCTTTAGAAGCTCATTGCAGTGTATATTAAGATAAAGTATATTTATAACGTCTTTTCCACTGCTCTCGGATGTAGTTAACTCAATATTCTCACCGACTAATTTAAAAAAATATTGTGCTTTCACTAAAAAAAATCCTTCAGTTTCATATACCCACCTGCATCTAGGAATGTTAATACAGTACCTTGGCCTTATAACGAAATGGGTGTGATGAATATTCATGGCGTTTACAGCAACAATTTATTAGTATTTACATAAATTGAATTACGACCAGCGCTACTTATTTTAGTATTTCCAGGATTCTGGAACAGGCTTGTATGTAGCCAAGTCTCATTTTACCAAGTTGAGCTTGTCTTATTTCGGTAATGGACCTTGTTCTCTGAAACGGACGCTATCTGCTATTCTGTTTATATCTTATATTTCTCTTTCATATCATTAAAACGATGAGAGGTGGTCATTGATATATTAAAATCTTATGTATGCCGCCTATTGAAAGTTTTATATAAGTGACTAAAGGGTTACAACACAAACAAATATTGCAGGCAAAATCTAACAGTCGCATTAATATCTTTAGCCTTCCAGAAAAAATACAAAATTCTAAATAAAATATATAAATAAAAATAAATAATAAAAAATAAATAATAAAAAATATATAAATGAAAAAGCAGTGTAAAATAATACTCAATATTTTAACTTGGTCATTAGAAAGCTCTTTTGTGAATCACGTAATAAAAACGAAAACAAAAAAAATAAAGCTTGTTAAAGTCAAGACAAAATTACGACGTTAAATAGATAAATATAAAATAAACTTTATAAGCAAAGACACAAGCAATTAAGGAGACAAAACACGACCTCTGAACGAGGAAACGGGGTGAGAATCCATGACCTCTAAGGAGGACATAAATGTCTGCTCTTGATGGCAGGTCGAAGTCGTTATCGGTGGACAGGAAACCATGGGGTGTCCTGGAAAGGTGAAGGGGATGAAAGTAGGGGGGAAGAAGAAGGGGAAAGTATGGGGCAGGGGGAAAAGGAGGGGAAACCGATAAACAGTAGGAAACAGGAGACAGAATGAGAGATCAATATATGAAATAAATTGTCAGGATCTTTCATAGTGAAAAACAAACACCTTTTTCTACAGCACACGGGAAAGAAAATGTCAAAAACTTGGACAGGTAAAGGGGAAAAGGGAGGAGAAAAAGGGGGACGTGAACGGTGGAAACTAGATAAAGAGTGAACAGAAGATTACAGGAGAGAGAAAGAGAGAGCAACAAAGGAGAGAAGACTCAAAAAAAAAAAACCTTCATGATACTTAAGAATAAACACCTCCTCTGAGCACAAAGAGACAAAACAAAGACAGAATGAAAGAAAATAAACAATGAATTTCTGTGAGTTGCCTTAAGAAAAAATAAGGAAAAAAAAACTTTCAAACAAATGCATCATGAATTCACGGGGAAGCAAAACATACAAGTTCCCAAAGAAGGACGAATAATTGAACCAGACTGGGCTAATTGATTACCCTACCTGTCCGGAATGTTTGTATGCCCAAACAGAAACCATGTTGATTAACTAACCCCCGCATGGACTGGTAAACAACAATCCAAGATTTTATCTTTGTTTAGTGGTACTAAGTCAACGAGGAAGGAAGTTTTAAACAGATGTTAAGGTCAAGAACTGACAAGCGTCTTAAACAAATGGACGGTGGACATCACAGGACAGGGATTCATTCTGAATCTCAGGGAACTTAAATAAAATAATGAGAAACAAAATGAGTGAGACATGATAAATTTTGTCTAACTTCCACGAAGTTATCTTATTGAAATAACAGACTTAACAATGGACGTTGGCATACGGGAAGACAAGGATTCATTCTACATCTCAGGGAACTTAAATAAAATGAGAAACAAAGAAAAAAGATTTAACATTTACCTAAACTTTCAAGAATATCTTTTTTTGTTATCATATTGAAATAACATCATGAAATTATAACTTTATTGGAGGGGCAGTTGGTGATTTGCGCCCAAATACCCACTGAGGTCAAAGACTAGTATCTCACATACAAAATATTTCAGTTTCCTTGGATTCATTCTATATATCAGAGAACTTAAATAAACAAAATGAGAAACAAAATTAATCAGAAACATTTTAGCCAAGTCTAAACTTCCATGTATATCTTTCCTTGTTATGTTAAAATAACATCATGAGATTCTAATGTTACCGAAAATGCACTTGGTATTTTGTATCATTCCTAGAGAGATCTAGAACTGGTATCTCACATCAATACTTCAAGATTCTTTGGAGCAATAGTTTCCAATTTATATCTGGAAGGATTTATGTGAAAATAAACACTGAAGAACGTCTGTCAGCTTGAACTAATGATGTGCAAATGAAGATCATAGAAATTCACTTAATACCCTCTCTTATAAATTTCACTGCAGTGGGGCCCGGCCGGCCGTTTTCGGCCGTTTTTTAACCTTTTGTTTTTTGGGGCCCCAAACCAATAAGCAAACTTACCATCTTAGTTTGTATTAAAAACAGTTGCATTAAATGCAACATTACTGCACGATACATAATAAGATACATAACATTCGTGGACAAGATACGAAACAATAATTGTCCTGTGCAGATTAAATATAACTTGAAAACTCGTAAATTACATCCAACCGAGAAAACATTGTTATTCTCACTGTGTCTTTGTGTCTGACTAACGCGTAATTTAAATGGCAGTATCAGAAGTCGCCATTAAATGAATTCGAAATAGAATCTCGTCGTTAAACGAGTGATTTATGAGGCGTTAATCATTTTTTTTGTGAAGCGGGTAATTAACAAGATGGCGTTCCCGTCGCAATAATATATTTTTGAAATTTGTTGATGGGGGAGAGACAAGAGAAGGGAGAGGTCGCGAATTAATTGACTTCGCCAGGAAATTAAATTGCTAATTTTCTGATACTGAATTGAATGCAAGTTTCAGAAAACTAAATAGAAAGTTTCAGAAAACTAAATTGAGAGTTTCATTATATTAAATTGAAAGTTTCAGAAAACTAATTTGAAAATTCCTTAAAATTCAATAGATAAAGAAAATTAAAAGAAGTTTCAGAAAATTAAATTGAAAGTTTCAGAAAATTAAATTGAAAGTTGCATTACATTAAACTGAAAGTTTCATTATATTAAACTGAAAGTTTCATTATATTATACTGAAAGCTTCAGAAAACTATTTTGAAAATTTCAGAAAATTAAACTGGAAGTTTCAGAAAATTGAATAGAAGTTTCAGAAAATTCAACTGAAAGTTTCAGAACATTCACCTAAAGTTTCAGAAAACTAAAATAGAAAGTTTCAGATAATTAAACTGAAAAACCTCAGAAAATAAAATTGAACGTAGGCTCTTTTCAAATAAATGGTTGATAAATATTTCCTAAAAGTGGAACAAAGAAAAAAACCAGATTTAGATAAAACTTTCAGTATAACTCTAGCGAAGCACAGACGAACCATCGAACTAAAACCTTATTTTCTCTAATGTATTTTATGAAACAAAGAGTCGGAGGTAAATATTATTGAAAAAACCAATAGTTTCCTTACATCTCTCTCTCTCTCTCTCTCTCTCTCTCTCTCTCTCTCTCTCTCTCTCTCTAACTCGCAGCGATATAAAATGGAGCGCCCGAAATCGGAATTGAATAATAAAATCGAGGACAATGTCTTTTTAAGACCTCCTGACGCCAAGGAAACAGAAGGCAGGGAGGACAGGACGGGACGAGGTAGGAGGCAGAAGCAGACATCAGCAGTCTGTCTGCACTTCGACCATGAAAAGAGAGAGAGAGAGACGAGAAGGTCGTAAATTCTTTTCTCTCTCTCTCTCCGAGGGAGGAGTGAGAGGAGAAGGAGAAGAAGAAGGAGGAGTAGGAGAAGGAGGAGTAGGAGGAGGAGGAGGAGGAGAAGAAGGAGGAGGAGGAGAAGGAGGAGTAGGAGGAGGAGGAGGAGGAGGAGGAGGAGGAGGAGGAGGAATGTGAAATTCACCGAAAGTAATTTTTACTGTGATTCTACAAGATTAGTAGTTCAAGAGGCTGACTTCATTTGGTCTAAATCTGGCCCTGTTTATAAACGAAAGGAAGCGAATGGATATGATATGTCTTCATGTATTTAATACTTTGATATACCATCATATAAATGAAAACACTCTCATCAATGAAGAGCAAATGGATATGATAAATGTTTCTTTATGTGTATATACCTTTGATATACCACTATATACATGAAAAATTTATCAAAGACGACCAAATTGATATGATAAATGTATTTTTCATATATGCTGCAAATTAAGAATAATCTCTCTTTTCCTGGGTCCTGTGGAGTAAGGGATAGCACACTTGACTCAGTTACGACAGGATCTGAGTTCGAATGGAGACCTTTTGTTAAAGCAAACTGCAGTGAGTCTCAGACTTGGCTGATTAAACAGAAAGGGAGAGATGTAAATGGTTATGTAGCCCTCAACACCGAGCCATTAAGTAAATTAAATTCAAGAGACTTGGCCATGAAATGCTTATACAGTTCATCATCTGAAAGTATATTCTCCTCTCTCTCTCTCTCTCTCTCTCTCTCTCTCTCTCTCTCTCTCTCTCTCTCTCAGTATAATGACCGTAAAATATACAAAACTAGGAACACATCCATAAAAGATACAAAAGCTTTGTGGGACATGTTACCTCACCCTTCAGAGTAATTATTCTGTTCATACTGACCAGCACAACTGGAGAAGCAACATGAACAGAGAATCCAAAGAAGAAGGAAAATAGTAGAGAACAGTAAGATAGAACAAAATAAAACAAACAAAAAAAACTTAATGTCATAATAGAAAAGGACCATCCAAAAATGACAAATCGAGAATATTTTAAGTGCAAAACCTTGTTCTCCAGATATAATATATCAGTCTAATATGAGAGATCTAAGTCTAGGTGGTAAAGGAAACCACATTTTGACACATGGGAACTGAATCCCCTGGGTAAGAGTTAACAAATAAGAACTTACGAGAAAGAAAATTCATATAATATATATAAACTACAATCGCATTCACACCGGAAGTGCTTGTTTTTTAGAGAGAGAGAGACAGAGAGAGAGAGAGAGAAGCCATAAATAAATAGGATATATAATCTAGAATCGTATTCATGGGTTTTTTTTTCTGTATATATATATACATACATATATATATATATATATATATATATATATATATATATATATATATATATATTATATATATATAACATATATAAATATACCATATATATATATATATATATATATATAATATATATATATATATTATATATATATATATATATATATATATATATATATATATTATATATATATATATATATATATATATATATGTATATATATATATTATATATATCATATATATATATATATATATATATACATATATATATATACATATATATATATACATATATATATATCTATATATATAATATATATATATATACTATGATATATATATATATATATATATTATATATATATATATATACATATATATATATATACATATATATATATAATGTGTGTATAGATATATATATATATATATATATATATTAATATATATATTATACACATATATATATATATAATATATAATATATCTATGCATATAGATATATATATATATATATAATATAGATTATATACTATGTATATATATATATATATATATATATATATATATATATATATATTAATAGAATATATAAAGGTTTTTTTTTGCCACGAAGGAAAAAAAGGAAAAAACGAGATAGGCGAGTACTTTTCGTCCTATTCGGACCCTTTACTGAGGCAGTACTGATTTTACAAAGAACACCATAGTCAAAAGAAGGCTTAATATACAAACCGACACTACCAGATTAGCCATAAGGGCGATTTTCACTCTACAGAGAGGAGGAGTCGCCGTAGGCTAGCCACTCCCTTGAAAGGATACCCCGTAGTAAACAAGTGATTCTTCCAGAAAAACAGTAGATTTTGAAAACAACACGGGAGCATATACAATTTAATATCATGAATTTTTACACAAATTTTCCAAACAAAAATTATTATTAATGAAAAGCGAAAGAAAATATAAATATATATATCGAGCAAGAGAAAGAGGGAGAGAGAATATCGAACCAGGGAGAGAGAGAGAGAGAGAGGAGAGAGCGAGAAGGAAGAGAAGGAGAGAGAGAGCGAGAGAGAGAGGAGAGAGAGATGAGAATAAGAACTATATACATGTGGGACTAATTTATTAGTTGTTCATTTATTTTGAGGTCCTTCATAAACATCTTACAAATATATGGGTCCAAATGGTACATTCCCAGACTAAGATTTAGGTTGTTTTTATTAGTGATTTGTATAATTGCCGATTCCAGTAAATTTCTTGAAACATAATCATTACATCTAGCAATTACCGAGGTATCACCCCAATTAATACAATGAGATATTTCACTCAGATGGATAAACAGTGCATTTGAAGTCTGGGCTGTTCTAACTGAATACATATGCTGCTTAATCCGAACACATAAATTTTTACTGGACTGACCAACGTAAAACGATGGGCAATCCTTACAAGGAATTTTGTAAATGATGTTGTTATTTGTTACGGGACTATTCTTAATTAGCATATCTTTAATGGTATTGTTACAAGAGAACACTACATTAAACATTTAAACGATTTAAATATTGATTTATTTTATGGTTTCAAATCCACGAAAATAAGGTAAGTAAGTACATTTTTAGGCATTTCTTTTTCATTAATAGCAACATTATAAAACTTTTTATGAGCTTTTTGATAGCATAAATCAATTAAATGAGGTGGGTAGCAGAGATCATTTCCTATCTTTTTATGTATTCTATTTCTTGGTCCAGGTATTGTGGACTCGTGATACGCAAAGCGCGTAGGAACATAGAAGAAAAAATTGAAATTTTAATATTAAGATGGTGGCCAGAATAAAAATGTACATATGTTAAATTATTTGTGGGTTTTCTATAAATACTGAATTTGCATTGGAAAGATTCTCTATGTATTAATACATCTAGGAAAGGGATGACATTGTTATTTTCAGTTTCAACAGTGAATTTTATGGATGGCACTAAATTATTCAATTTAGACAGTAAATCATTTACATCGATACCACCAGGTAAGACTACTAAGATATCATCGACATATCGGTACCATTTTAAGGGGATAAGTGTGATATTCGGGAGGTGTTGTCTCTCAAAAAATTCCATATATAAGTTTGAAAGGAGAGGTGATAAAGGGTTACCCATGGCCATACCAAATATTTGTTGGTAATATTCTCCATTAAAAATAAATCTGCAATCACAATACATAACTTAATTAAGGAAATTATGTGACTAACGGACATAGGCAATTCATGCAGTACAAGTTCATTACTTAAATATTCTAGCACAGAGTCAATTCGGAATTTTGTAAACAAAGAACATACATCAAAACTGACAAAAATATCGCTAGGGTTTAGTACAATGTTATTTAATTTTTCCACAAGATCAAGAGAATTCCGGATGTGAGAATTAGATACAGTTCCTAGTAGCTGGGATAACAGTTTAGTAAGATATTTAGATAGTTTATAAGCAATTGATCCTACAGTACTTATAATTGG
This sequence comes from Macrobrachium nipponense, assembly GCF_015104395.2. NCBI lineage: Eukaryota > Metazoa > Arthropoda > Malacostraca > Decapoda > Palaemonidae > Macrobrachium > Macrobrachium nipponense. Next base: position 136,614,793 of record NC_061108.1, read on the forward strand.
GCGCATAGGTTTGTTTTCCTTATGAGTTTTGACTAGGCCATATAAATAAGGTAATGAGGGACACTTTACAGTTAACTGACACAAAAGTTCTTTTTTATCTTTAAGAATTTGTTTGATATTGGTATTAAAGTTTTTTATTACTTGGTCCAACGGATTTTTTGCGAGTTTTTTGTAAGTTATTTCATCCTCTAGTAAAGTATAGCATGCGTTAATATGTGTCAGTTTTGTCAAGAACCACTAACTATTGGATTTATCAGCCTTGGTAATGTGTAAGCTATTATCTTCTTCAATTCTTTTAAGCTTTTTCTGTAGCGAACGGGGAGATTATCTTCATGGTAGGCATGCGTAGCACTATATGTCATGCCTTTGATAATGTCTAAACGATTTTGTGGTAGGTCACAGTATTTTTCAAACTTATATAGAGATGTCGCTATTGATAAAGCTGAGGGTTTGTTACAAATGAAGAAAGACAGCCCAAAGCATAATGCGCGCACTGCATTATCACTTATTTGTTTGCTCGATAAATTCACCACACAATCACTTCTAGCATTTTGGTCCAATCGCTGTCGTTGATAAGGTTGTTTAATTTTTCTGTCCAGTTTTATTAATCAAAAGTGTCTGTAGTTCTATGAAGTTTTTCCATATATTTATGCCTTTAATGCGTGTTTCCAATCAGCAGGAATCGAGTAGTTGAAGTTACGTCGGGCTTTTTCCAGTTCTTTAAATTTCTCCTTTTCCTCCATTTTTCGCGGCAGCAATGTGACGTTTTAATATGAGTGATGAAAATTCATTAAACGGATGTTGATCGTATCTTCTTATCGGTATGGTAGCAATGATTTGGGTAAACACTTGTTCCGCCAGGCATTTTTTCAGGAATTTCAGGTGAATTCTGTAAAGTGCGCTGCTTGTAAAGACTTTTTTGCGAGTTTTTTTGTAAGTTATTTCATCCTCTAGTAAAGTATGCATGTGTGATATGTAGTCAGTTTTGTCAAGAACCACTAAACTATTGGATTTATCAGCCTTGGTAATGTGTAAGCTATTATCATTCTTCAATTCTTTTAAACTTTTTCTGTAGCGAGCGGGAAAGTTATCTTCATGGTAGGTATGCGTAGCACTATATGTCATGCCTTTGATAATGTCTAAATGATTTTATGGTAGGTCACAGTATTTTTCAAACTTATAAAGAGATGTCGCTATTGATAAAGCTGAGGGTTTGTTACAAATGAAGAAAGGCAGCCCAAAGCATAATGCGCGCACTGCATTTATCACCTTATTTGTTTGCTCGATAAATTCACCCCACACAATCATTTCTAGCATTTTTGGTCCAATCACTGTCGTTGATAAGGTTGTTTAATTTTCTGTCCAGTTTTTACAATCAAGTGTCTGTAGTTCTATGAAGTTTTCCATATATTTATTGCCTTAATGCGTGTTTCCAATCAGCAGGAATCGAGTAGTTGAAGTTACGTCGGGCTTTTTCCAGTTTTTTTTAAATTTCTCCTTTTCCTCCATTATTCGCGGCAGCAATGTGACGTTTTTAATATGAGTGATGAAAATTCATTAAACGGATGTTGATCGTATCTTCTTATGCGGTATGGCAGCAATGATTTGGGTAACACTTGTTCCGCCAGGCATTTTTTCAGGAATTTCAGGTGAATTCTGTAGAGTGTGATGCTTGTAAGACTTGAGAAAGGGTGACAAAACAGCCTCAGCAGTGGGAACAGGAAAGCAAAAGTAAAACGTGGCCCCTCATGATGAATAACTTGATCACGAAGTATATAAAACGTGATGCTATGATAAAATAAAGGTTTTTTTTTGTTTTTTTTTTTTTTTTTTTTTTTTGCCACGAAGGAAAAAAATGAAAAAACGAGATAGCCGAGTACTTTCGGTCCTATTCGGACCCTTTACTGAAGCATACTGATTTTACAAAGAACACCATAGTCAAAGAAGGCTTAATTATACAAACTGACACTACCAGATTAGCCATAAGGGCGATTTTCACTCTACAGTAAACAAGTGATTCTTCCAAAAAAACAGTACATTTTGAAAATAACACGGGAGCATATACAATTTAATATCATGAATTTTTCACAAATTTTCCAACAAAAATTATTATTAATGAAAAGACGAAAGAAAATATAAATATATATTTATTATAGAGAATACATATAATATATATATATATATATAGTATTACTTAATATATATATATATACTATATATATATCGAGCAAGAGAAAAGAGAGAGAATATCGAACCAGAGAGAGAGAGAGAGAGAGAAATAATAACTATATACATGTGGGACTAATTTATAGTTGTTCATTTATTTTGAGGTCCTTCATAAACATCTTACAATATATGGGTCCAAATGGTACATTCCCAGACTAAGATTTAGG
>NC_061108.1:136617685-136638413 GCF_015104395.2 Macrobrachium nipponense
TCTGATTGCGAAGTTGCTTGTCGGGGATGTTTTACTTTAAAATAGAGAATCTTTTCCTAACTGAATCTTTTTCCTTTGAAATAAGAGGGCACACAACACACTAGAAGACTAATGGTGAAACTTGGATGCATTTCGTTAAAGCTTATAGAACATTTTCAATACAGTAAAGGCAATCTTTCAAAAGAAAGACAGATGTACACACACACACACACACACACACACACAATCCCAACCCTGGAACGACACACACACACAGACACAAGCAACCTCTGGAACAAGAGACACACAAGCAATCTCTGGAACGACATACACACACACAAGCAAACTCTGGAACGGCATACATACACACACACACACGCACACACACACTCACAACAATAAAACCAAAGACAATGCAACGGAGTTTCAGTGAGAAATTAATTGCAGAAGCAAACATCAGACCCCGTGGGAGAAAGGCCATAGAAGACAAGACTCAATAACAATCAAGTTATTCCTCAGTAACTCTCGGATAACAAGGCGAGTTGTTGGCCTTCCAGGAACTTGGAAAAAAAGAAGACAGCTTCTTAAAGAAGAAGGAGTCGTCTAAATGGCATCATCTCGTTTACAACTGAATGGTTCCCTTTGCTGTTTGCGTACGAGCGCAGATGCCCCGGTCGGGTATAGTAAAGATCTCGAAAGGTTGCAGATTCTCTCTCTCTCTCTCTCTCTCTCTCTCTCTCTCTCTCTCTCTCTTTGTGGGAAGGGTGGGGAGAGGGTGGTAAGAAAGGAGTCTTACACCTTAGCCTTCGGTCAAAATATTAATTTTATACAATGATAAAACCGCAAAATTCATCTATGAAGAAAAAATAAATTTATTTCTTTTCAAAATTTCTCTATGAATAAAAAATAAATAAAATTTATTTTCTAGTCCCAAAAACATATGAAATAAGATATTTGGGAGTACGTATAAAATATGTCCCGTAAATGCAAGTGAAAAAACGTTAATAGTGATAAAACATCAAATAAAAGTTAGAAGAGCTTATATTTCAAGTAGGTTTTAATATTGCTATATGCATAATACTGCTAATCTTTTTTAATTTCAAAAGTCATCTCTAAATAGATATTTAAATTTACAGACCTCGTGGCAGTGGTTTCTTTGTTGCCGACTACCAAGTCGTCCTCTTCTTCTGTTATCTCAAAATTGAAATTCTCGTCGTCTATTTTAAAGTATCTGTTTGTTTTACCGCGTCTCTCACTTTAGTTTCATTTAAAAAAATATTTTTCGATCAACAAGTCGTTTTTCGCTAAATTCCTCCACATTATTTTTAAACTCCATTGTATCTAACTCTCGTGCTGTACCTAACATATCTATCATTAACTCTTCACAACATTCGTAACCTCTATTTTCCGTTCACTTTTCGAAATCTATCCCGCTTTCTCTATGTCTATCTACTCGTAGCGTTCTTTCGTTGCCTCTTCTTTCTTCCAAAAAAATTTTCTTTTCTCTATCTCAGTCCCTCCACCATTTCTTTCCACTTCCTCTCTTATCCTGCCTATTCGAATATACATCTTACTTTCATTTCCATTCTGAACACAGGCTCCCGTTCGGAATTACGCATTCGGTGCGTAAATTCTTGTCGGGGAATGTGGCATTTCGCTTACGAAAAAGTACAGTCGAGGCAGAGAGATCCATGCCCTTTCGGGGTTAAGTTGAGATATTGAGAGATAGAGAGAGAGAGAGAGAGAGAGAGTTTTAGGAGAGAGTTTTCCTCCAATGTGTAGCAACATTAGACAGTGTGATTCAACACATTTCCCAGGGTAATACACCTGCATACACAAACTTGGAAGTAACCAACGGTCTCCAGATCCAATGGAGTTAAATTTTTCTAAATAAATAAATAAATAAATAAATAAATAAATAAAAATAAATATAAATAAATAAATAAATATGTAAATAAATAAATAAATAAATAGGTAAATAAATAAATAAATAAATAAATAGTTAAGTAAATAAATAAATAAATTAAATAAGTAAATAAATTAATAAATAAATAAATATGCAAATAACACGAGTAATTCGAAATACGTAAAAAAGCTACGAATCTGGGAAGGTCATCAGAGAGTGAAAATAGCCAAACCTTGTCTCCAGATGCACTGGAGTTAAATTTGTCTGAATGAATAAATAAACAAATATGCAATGAAGGTCATCACAGGGTAAGAACATCCAAACCATTTTTTCCTTTCTGAAGAGACATAAATAGATGATTGTGAAACAGCATTGCTCTCACTGCATGGAATTTGAATTCATTTACACTCCATCTCACAGTGCAAAGATAGCAATCTCATCTTCCATACCAGAGGGACAGGGTTTGATCCCACGGGAGGGAAATACGATATGGTTCATAGAGAATGTTAACGTTAAAAGTGAATAATTACGTACTTAATCGAAAACTGCATATATGGAAGCTATCAAATATTCTCTCTCTCTCTCTCTCTCTCTCTCTCTCTCTCTCTCTCTCTCTCTCTCTCTTACTCTTACCCGTTTTTTAATCCTAACTCTCCTCTTCCTCCTACCAAATAAACGACGCTACGATTGCTGATTCTCTCTCTCTCTCTTGTTGCCTGGTTTTCCTCGAAGCCACGATCGCTTTTACCAGTGATGAGAGTATCTATCCAACACATGTGTCTGAGAGAGAGAGAGAGAGAGAGAGAGAGAGGAGAGAGAGAGAGATTTGACGTGCATCAGTGTATTCCAGCTTTGCGGAAATTACGGAATTGCGGAATGGCTGCATCGGCTAAAATGAAAAATAAAGCGAGAGAGACGGCGGCACACAAGTATATATAGATATATATATATATATATATAATATATATACACGTGTCATTATTTTGCATAAATAGTTAACTGGTCCTGAATTGTTTTCCCAGGGACAATCGTTAAAAATATTACGTTACAAGAAAAAAAACTCCATGAATACGAGACCACAGAGGACGACAAAATGAAAGAGAATGGAACAATACCCACTTAGACCGACACAAAAACGGAAAAAGGAAACGTTCCTGGTTCTACAAAACATAATATCATTTATGATGATGGGAGACTCCGGTGTTTCCATTCTTTTGTGGGACGCCGCGAAATTTTGCGAGAAATGTTGTACCTGCCTTGTTCTAGGGCGTCACGCATTCCATAAATAAGAGGTAAAATGATGGTAAAAGAGTCGAGGGAGTACGTAACGTCTGTAAAATTCAAAACAATTTCATTCAGTAAAAATAAAATCAGTTGTATATAATCGTTACGAAGGATGATTGATTAATTGATTGTGTCTATTAAAACTGGCGTCACAACATCTAGGTTATTGACACCGAAATAAACAAATAGGAAATTAAATTGGAATTTAAAATAATTTTCACATTAAAAAAAATTAAAATACTATATGTATATAAATATTGCACGGACTAATTGATGGTCAATATAGAGGACCTCTAAGTTTCAAATAAAAGTAATTATTAAAAGCGCGTAGTTACAAAAAGTTACAATTATGTAAGGGAATGAAATATTATTCTCTTTCTTCTGTATTCCTATAAGTTTCCTTTTGCGTGCGTTTTCTCACAATTAATTACATTTTTTCATGACTCCTTCCTATATGAAATAATATGTCTATGTATACCTAAAACTATATCAGGAAAAGATACCCATTTATATAAGATTATGTATAACTGAATCACGAAAGTTTGGAACGTGATAAATGCATTAAGGTATAAGCCACGATGGAAAGCTAAACACTGGAGTAGCTTTAAGATCTTTCGACTCAGCGTCCTTTACTTATTTATATAAGCTAATATATGAGTTTTTGTAAACCAAAGCAAATGTTATTATTAACTGCATAAATTAATTATCTTCCCAGCATAAAAAGAAAATCTAGCTTACGCTCAGTTAAAAACATATACTTATGGTTATTACTTGAAACTGACCCAAGTTGGCTTTCAGTGTGAAGTGTTTTATAACGAAGATTGATTGCTTGATTGATGGTGAGTTATCTGGCGTCACTTTATAACGAAGAAGAATTGTGTTAAATATTAATTAAGGAATGCATCTCTAAAGACATCTCATGAGCCGAAAATGTGTTAATGATTATTCCCGATTTATTTTCCTTAACATTATGTCCTTTCGATGTAAAAAAAAAAAAATAATAATAATAAATAAATAAATAAATAAATAAAAAATAAAAAATAAAAAATCCGATATATTTTCTGTAACATTATGTCCTTTTGATGTAAAAAAAAATTATAGATAAATAAATAAATAAGTAAGAAAAAAAATCCGATATATTTTCCTTAACATTATGTCCTTTCGATGTAAAAAAATAATAAGTAAATAAATAAATAAATTTAAAAAATTTTAAAAATCCGATATATTTTCCGTAACATTATGTCCTTTCGATGTAAAAAAAAAAAAAAAAAAAAAGAAAAAAAAAAAAAAAAAAAATCCTATATAATTTCATTAACATTATGTCCTTTCGATGTGAAAAAAAATATTCCGATACATTTTCCGTAACATTATGTCCTTTCGATGACAAAAAAAGTAAAACTTTTTCAATTAGTTTCTCAAGAACTCAAGTTAATGAAACAACGGAACTTGGAAACTTGCAGGAATTTCGCAAAACAAAAATACTACGCAAATATAAGGAAAAAATCAAAATGCTATCAAAGAGAAATGGCATTAAAACTGGCCGACTGCGTTTTGCAAATATTTTTTTTTTTTTTTTGTAAAGTGCCCACAAATCCCAGTAGAATAGAGTCCCTTTTTTGGAGTACTGCCACAATAATGACAAGCTATTTTCTAACTAATGGCGCCCCATACCACTATAACGGCATCTGTTATCGGCCAAACAACAGCCAATCGAGTCTTCTCCTTGTCAGTTATGGGTCACTTTTGGCAAACGTTAGATATTTCCAGTATTATTTAGCATGACAAAAAACTGGCCTAACTGACCAAGAGACATTGCTTGTTGAATCCACCTTTGTCTACAAACTCATCCTTGGCATATCAAAGCCAATTAATGGTCGTATTTATATTCCCTTAATTGAGCTCAACTTCGTGGCATTGATATTCCTGTGTGGTGATGACGAGTTTACGTAGTAAACGAACCTTTGTCATGCATGCCATACTTTATATAAATAACACTACAATGCTTGCGGCGTTTATTCAATATAAGTAACCAGAAATGGGATTAAAAATTAATGAATAATAGAACTAATAAAATCCGAAAAGAAAAACAGAATATTATTGAAGCTTGAGAAACCATTTCACCCCCAAAAACTTAAAACTTCCGCTGAACACAAGTCGTGATATCTCCGGCCAAAAACAGGAGCATATTCGGAAGCAATGAGAGAGAGAGAGAGAGAGAGAGAGAGAGAGAGCAGCTTCGTCGTTTCGTGCCTGGTGGCTTCCAGCCCTGATCAGCTGCTGCCATGACAAATCTAATATCGAAAATTCCGCAGCAAAAAACAAGGAGAACGTTGCTGGAACTTACAAGCCAATAGAAGTCGCCCCTCGGGATGGCATCTCGTAGACAAACAATGTGGACGACCCCTGCAAAAGACTCCTCCGAGGATGAGGAGGCCGGGGGGGCGGGAGGGGGGGGGGGGGGGATGGTGGAGTTGGTTGGAAGGGGGGTTGGGGGGGTTGGGTAAAAGCGCGATTAAAGTGGGCATTATAAAGGTTGGGTCTCTTTATGAAAGAGAGATTACAAAGTTTGTGTCTGTGTATAAATATGCTTTGTCTGTGTATTAAAGGGTATTAAAAGGCTTCTATGTATAAAAGTGATATTAAAAGACTTAGGTCTGTGTATTAAAGTAGTATTAAAATGCTTGGATATGTGTATAAAGTGGTCATTAAAAGGCTTTGGTCTCTGTATAAAAATGGCTATTAAAAGGCTTGGGTCTATGTATAAATGTCTATTAAAAGGCATGGGGTATGTGTATAAAGTGGTATTAAAAGTCTTTGGTCTCTGAATAAAAGTGGTATTAAAAGGCTCGGGTATGTGTAAAAAAGGGGTATTACAAAGTCTTAGATCTGTGTTTAAAAGGGGTACCGAAAGGCTTGGGTGGTGTATGTATAAAAGAGCATTAAAAAGGCTTGGGTCTGTGTATAAAATGGGTATTAAAAGGTTTGGGTCTGTGTATAAAGAGTATTAAAACCCTTGGATCTGTGTATAAAATGAAAATTAAAAGTCTTGGGTATGTGTACAAAATGAGCAATAAAAGGCTTGGGCGTGAATATAAGAAGTGGGAATTAAAAGGCTTGGATATATTATAGAAAGAGGATTACAGATTTCACTCAATGTATAGAACTAGGATTAAATGGCTTATGTTAGAACAAAAAAAATAGATAAATAAATAAAAAGAAGGTGTAAACGCTTGGGTGTCTATATAAAATCAGGGAATTAAAAGGCTTGTGTATTCGGACAAGGAGGGTTAAATATGTGAACAAAGAGGTATTAAAAGGCTTCGGGAAGTGTATAAAAGTGGTCTTACAAGTTCTGGTTATTCATAAATGAGGGATTGAAAGAAACTGACCTTAGAAATGAGGATTATAAGTCGTGTCTGTTTTAAAAAAGTGGACTGTGGGACATATGAGTGCTAACAGGGGGATTATAAAAGTGGGTTTTGTGTAATAATGAGAACTAAAAGGGTGAATTTTAAATCGTGTTAGATTGTGACACTTGTTTACCCGAGACGGGTCACCGTTAAATAGTGTCCGAAAAAGTGGATTATAATGAACAGGTCTGTGCCACACAAGGATTAAGCACACTGAAAATAGGGAGGTTGTGAAGTTTGAATTTAGTCAAAAGAGGGATAATACTCGTCACGTACATTTGTAAAAAAGGAACATTAGAAAATCTGAAATCTGGGTCTGCGAGAGAGAGAGAGAGAGAGAGAGAGAGAGAGAGAGAGAGAGAGAGAGAGAGAGACGTAATCGTGTCCTTATGATGATCAGAGCATCTAAACCATTATTAACCATTGAGTTTCACATGTAAATAATTGCAATCAAGGGGGAAAATTCTTTTATAAAAAACTAAATAAGCGTACATAATACACACATATTAAGTTTTTGGAGCATAAATTATCAGTAATCTAATTTTAGTAAACAGAATCAAAACCATTCATTGAATGCTTTTGAAGAATAGCGCTTATTTTCCCTTAAATTACGTAAACAGAGAATTGACTATGTCACAACAAACGCATTCGTTTCCCATCAAGTCTCAGCGAAATGAACCTTCGTCCTAACGATAAAAACCAAAATGAAGGAGAGACTAAGAAGCCAAGAACATGAAGAGCTGGTCACGCAAGACGTTCCACGTTAGAGTACCACAAGGTTTTTGTTTGTTTGTAAGGTGTTTTTACGCTGCATGGAACCAGTGGTTATTCAGCAACGGCGGTCGATGAACAAGCAAAGTGGACACTTGGGAGTCCATACAGAGCAGAGAGAGAGACTCACAGAGACTTTCACAGTTTTGTATATGGGTCAAGGAAGGTCAGCAGCAAAGGAAGACTGGGAAGTGAAACTGGATTCAAAATAATTTTTTCCGAATATATGGTGCTTCCTTCTAATGAACAAATACACGAAATGAAGTCCACAATTAGGCTTAACCAAGTAATAAAACAGTTTTTGTACGTCATCTGATATCAAATAAACAACAAATCAAGCGATAGTCCTAATTACACTTCTTAGAATAAAATACAAATTAAAAAGTACTGCTTTTGGGTGGCAATTAAGTATTTTTCAGTGTATATTAAACATTAAGCATTCCTTTAGAAGCTCATATCAGTGTACATCTTATAAAGTATATTTATAATGTCTTTTCCACTGCTCTCGGATGTAGCTGACTTAATATCACCACCGACTAATTAAAAAAAAATATTGTGTTTTCACTAAAAAATCCTACAGTTTCATATACCCACCTGTATCAAGGAATGTTAATACAGTACCTTCGCCTAATAAGGAAATGGGTCTGATGAATATTCATAGCGTTTACAGCAACAATTTATTAGTATTTGCCTAAATTGAATTACGACCAGTGCTACTCATTTAAGCGATTTTCCAGGATTCTGGAACAGGGTTGGATGTTGAACCAAGTCTCATTTTACCACATCGAGCGGGTCTTTTTCGTAATGGACCTTGTTCTCTGAACGGACGCTATCTGCTATTCTGTATATATTCTATTGTTCTCTTTGATATCATTTAAAAGATGAGGTGTCATTGATTTATTAAAATCTTATGTATACCGCCTATTGAAAGTTTTATCTAAGTGACTAAAGGGTTACAATAAAACAAATATTGCAGGCAAAATCTAACAGCCACATTAATATCTTTAACCTTACAGAAAAAAAGAATGAAAAATAAATAAATAAATAAAAATATATAAATGAAAAAAGCAGCATAAAACCTTACTCAATAATTTAACTTGGTCAGTTAGAAATCTCTTTTGTGAATCACGTAATAAAAACGAAAAAATAAGCTTGTTAAAGGCAAGACAAAATTACGACGTTAAATAGATATATAAAATCACTTTAAAAGCAAAGACACAAGCGATTAAGGAGACAAACACGACCTCTGAACGAGGAAACGGGGTGAGAATCCAGTGACCTCTAAGGAGGACATAAATGTTTGCTCTTGATGGCAAGTCGAAGTCGTTATCGGTGGACAGGAAACCATGGGGTGTCTTGGAAAGGTGAGAGGAGGAAGGAGGGGGAAGGATGTAAGGGGGGGAGAAGGGGAAAGTATGGGCCAGGAGGAAAAGGATGGAAAACCGATAAACAGAAGGAAACAGGAGACAGAATGAGAGATCAATAAATGAAATAAATTCTCAGAATCTTTCATAATGAAGAACAAACACCTTTCTACAGCACACGGGAAAGAAAATGTCAAAACTTGGACAGGTAAAGGGAAAAGGGAGAGAAAAGGGGACGTGAACGGTGGAAGCTAGATAAAGAGTGAACAGAAGATACAGGAGAGAGAAAGAGAGAGCAACAAAGGAGAGGAAGACTCAAAAACCTTCATGATAATTCTTAAGAAAAAACAGCTCCTCTGGGAACAGAGCCAAAAGTAAAGATAGAATGAAAGAAAATAAACAATGAATTTCTGTGAGTTGCCTTAAGAAAAAATAAGGAAAAAAAAGCTTCTAAACAAATGCATCATGAATTCACGGGGAAGCAAAACATACAAGTTCTCAAAAAAGGACGAATAATTGAACCAGACTGGGCTAATTGATTACCCTACCTGACCGGAATGTTTGTATGCTCAGACAGAAACCTTGTTGATTAACTAACCCTCGCATGGACTGGTAAACAACAAATCCAAGATTTTATCTTTGTTTAGTGGTTACTAAGTCAACAAGGAAGGGAAGATTTAAACAGAGGTTAAGGTCAATAACTGACAAGCGTCTTAAAAATGGACGGTGACATACGGGAAGACAGGGATTCATTCTACATCTCAGGGAACTTAAACAAAAAAATGAGAAACAAATTGAGTGAGAAGAATGTTAAATTTTGACTAAACTTCCACAAAGTTACCATATTGAAATAACAGTCTTAACAATGGACGGTGCCATATGGGAAGACAGAGTCATTCTATTATCTCGGGGAACTGAAAAAAAAAAATGAGAAACAAAGAAAAGATCAACTTTTGTCTAACCTCCCACGAATACCTTTTCTTGTTATCATATTGAAATAACATCATGAAATTATAATTTTATTGAAGGGGCAGTTGGTGATTTGCGCCCTAATACCCACCGAGGTCTAAGACTAGTATCTCACATAAATATTTAAAGTTCCTTAGATTCATTTATATCTCAGGGAACTTAAATAAACAAAATTAAAAACAAAATGATTCAGAAACATTTTAGCCAAGTCTAAACTTCCATGTATATCTTTCCTTGTTATCATGTTTAATTAACGTCATGTGATTGCAATTTTACCGAAGATGCAGTTGGTATTTTGTATACAAATTCCTAGAGAGATCTAGAACTGGTATCTCACATAAATACTTCAAGATTCTTGGAGAGATAGTTTCCTGGTTATATCTGGAAGGATTTAAGAGACAAAATAAACACTTAAGAACGTCCGTCAGTTTGAACTAAAGATGTGCAAATGAAGATCATAGAAATTCACTTAATACCCTCTCTTATAAATTTCACTGCAGTGGCGCACTGCAAATCAATAAGGCAAATACCTCTTTATATAAAACAGTTGCATTAAATGCAACATTAACTGCACGATATTTAAGATACATAACATTCGTGAAAAAGATACGAGACAATAATTGTCCTGTGCAGACCAAATTACAACTGAAAACACGTAAATTACATCCAAAGAAAACATTGTTATTCTTCTCACGTGTGTCTTTGTTTCTGACTAACACGTAATTTAAATGGCAGTATTCGAAGTCGCCATTAAATGAATTCGAAATAGAATCTCGTCGTTAAACGAGCGATTTATGAGGCGTTAATCATTTTTTGCGAAGCGGTTAATTAACAAGATGGCGTTCCCGTCGCAATAATATATTTTTGAAATTTGTTGATGGGGGAGAGACAAGAGAAGGGAGAGGTCGCGAATTAATTGACTTCGCCAGGAAATTAAATTGCAAATTTCTGATACTGAATTGAATGAAAGTTTCAGAAAACTAAATAGAAAGTTTCAGGAAACTAAATTGAGAGTTTCATTATATTGAAAGTTTCAGAAAGCTAATTTGAAAATTCCTTAAAATTCAATAGATAAAGAAAATTAAAAGAAGTTTCAGAAAATTAAATTGAAAGTTTCAGAAAATTAAATTGAACGTTTCAGAAAATTAAATTAAAAGTTTCATTACATTAAACTGAAAGTTTCATTATATTAAACTGAAAGCTTCAGAAAACTATTTTGAAAATTTCAGAAAATTAAACTGGAAGTTTCAGAAAATTGAATAGAAAGTTTCAGAAAATTAAACTGAAAGTTTCAGAACATTAAACCTAAAGTTTCAGAAAACTAAATAGAAAGTTTCAGATAATTAAACTGAAAACCTCAGAAAATAAAATTGAATGTAGGCTCTTTTCAAATAAATGGTTGATAAATATTTCCTAAAAGTGAAACAAAGAAAAATACAAGATTTAGATAAAGCTTTCAGTATAACTCTAGCGAAGCACAGACGAACCATCGAACTAAAACCTTATCTTCTCAAATGTATTTTATGAAACAAGAGTCGGAGGTAAATATTATTAAAAAACCAATACAGTTTCCTTACATCTCTCTCTCTCTCTCTCTCTCTCTCTCTCTAACTCGCAGCGATATAAAATGGAGCGCTCGAAATCGGAATTGAATAATAAAATCGAGACAATGTCTTTTTAAGACCTCCTGACGCCAAGGAAACAGAAGGCTGGGAGGACATGGACGGGACGAGGCGGGGAGCAGAAGCAGACATCAGCAGTCTGTCTGCACTTCGACCATGAAAAGAGAGAGAGAGAGACGAGAAGGTCATAAATTCATTTCTCTCTCTCTGTCTCTCTCTCGAGGGATGAGGAGGAGTGGGAGAAGGAGGAAGGAGGAGGAGGAGGAGGAGGAGGAGGAGGAGGAGGAAAGTGAAATTCACCGAAAGCAATTTTACTGTGATTCTGCAAGATTAGTAGTTCAAGAGGCTGACTTCATTTGGTCCAAATCTGACCTTGTTTATAAACGAAAGAAAGCGATTGGATATGAAATGTGTCTTCATGTATATAATACTTTGATATACCATTATATAAATGAAAACACTCTCATCAATGAAGAGCAAATGGATATGATAAATGTCTCATGAATATATTGCTGTGATAAACCACTATATACATGAAAAATTTATCAAAGACGCCCAAATGGATACGAAAAATGTATTTTTCATTTATGCTGCTTTGATGAACGACTGCAGATTAAGAGAAATCTCTCTTTTCCTGGGTCCTGTGGAGTAAGGAATAGCCCACTTGACTCAGTTACGACAGGACGTTGGTTCTAATAGAGACCTTTTGTTAAAGCAAACTGGAGTGAGTCTCAGCCATGGCTGATTAAACAGGAAGGGACAGAGATGTAAAGGTTATAGTATATAGCCCTCAACACCGAGCCATTAAGTAAATTAAATTCAAGAGACTTGCCCATGAAATGCTTATACAATTCATCAACTGAAAGTATATTCTCTCTCTCTCGCTCTCTCTCTTCTCTTCTCTCTCTTCCTTCCTCTCTCCTTCCTCTCCTTCTCTCTCTCTCTCTCTCTCTCTCAGTATAATGACAGTAAAATATACAAAACTAAGAACACATCCAATTACCTCACCCTTCAGAGTAATTCTGTTCATACTGACCAGCACAACTGGAGAAGCAACATGAACAGAGAATCCAAAGAAGAAGGAAAATAGTAGAGAACAGTAAGATAGAAATAAACAAAAAAACTTAATGTCAAAATAGAAAAGGACCATCCAAAAATGACAATCCAGGAATATTTTAAGTGCAAAACCTTGTTCTCCAGATATAATATCTCAGTCTAATATGAGAGATATAAGTCTTGGTGGTTAAGAAAACCACATTTTGACACATGGGAACTGAATGCCCTGGGTAAGAAGAGTTAACAAATAAGAACTTACGAGAGAGAAAATTCATAAATAAGATATATAAACTACAATCGCATTCACCGGAGTGCTTGTTGTTTTTAGAGAGAGAGAGACGAGAGAGAGAGAGAGAAGAAGCCATAAATAAATAGGATATATAATCTAGAATCGTATTCATGGGTTTTTTTTCTGTATATATATACATACATAATATTATATATATATATAATAATATATATCATATATATATATATATATATCATATATATACATATATATATATATATATATATATATAATATATGTATATATATATATATATATATATATTATATCTATATATATATATATATGTAAAGTGTGTGTATATATATATATATATATATATATATATATATATATATATATATATATATACATATGTATATATTATATCTATATATGTGTGTATATATATATATATATATATATATACATATATGTATATATATATATATATATCTATATATATATATATATAATATCTATATATATATGTATATATATATATATATATATATATATATAGATATAGATAATATAATATATATATCTTCTTCTTCCTATCTTAAACCCATTTTTTTATATGGGGTCGCCATTACGAATGAGTCGTCTCCATCGATTTCTGTCTTGTGCCTCGTTCCATTTATACCTTTCAATTCCATATCTTCCTTTACACAATCACGCCATCTCTTTCTTGTCTTCCCTTCCCTTCTTCCTTTAATACCCTGCACTTCCATTTCCATCGTATGTCTTCCAACATGGACGTTCCTCCCTTCGTAACAGGTGTCCTTATAACCATCGAAGCCTTCCTTCCTGTATTTTCTTTTCGATATTTCAGCTACCTTTGTTGATCCTCTTATATACTCATTTCTAATCCTATCTTCCCTTGTTACTCCCGACATCCATCTCAAACATTCTCATTTCTGCTACATCCATCTTCTTCTCCTCTGCTTTCCTCATACTTTGCCGTTTCTGTTTTCCATATAACATTGCTGGTCTGACCACCGTCCTATGGAACTTTCCTTTCAATTTCAGAGGGACCTTCTTGTCACAGAGTACCCCTGATGCAAACCTCCAATTATTCCATCCTGCCTGAATTCGGTGTCTCACCTCTTGGTCCATGCTTCCACTATCCTCCAATACGGACCCTAAGTACTTGAACTTCTGTACTTTCTTTATTTCTTCCCCACCCAATCTTATGCTACTTCCACCGTCCTCAGTAATACTAGAACACATATATTCGGTTTTTGATCTGCTTATTCTCATTCCTCTCTCCTCAAGTGCTGCTCTCCACCTCTCCAACCTCCCCTCCAACTCCTCCTTCCCCTCTGAACACAACACAAGTCATCCGCGTATAATATGCACCATGGCACTGCTTCTCTAACATCCCTGGTCATTACATCCATCACGATGTTGAATGAATGAATGGGCTAAGTGCTGACCCCTGGTGTAATCCAACTCCTATCTCAATCCATCCGTCTCACCAACACTACTTCTCACTCTAGTATACACATTCCTGTACATCTCCTGAATAATTCTGACATACTTTTCCGGCACCATCTTCTCCCTCAAACATCTCCATATTTCTTGCCTTGGCACTCTGTCATAGGCCTTTTCAAGGTCTATGAATACCAGATGCAGGTCTCGTTGTTTTTCTCTGAATTTCTCCATTAGCTGCCTTATGCAAAATATTCCTCCGTTGTGCCGCTTCCTCATAAATCCTAACTGGTTCCTTCCCTATTCTAACTTCCTCCTCTCAGCCTGCTATCTATGAATTCTTTTCCAAAAAATCTTCAACGTGTGAGACCTTAGTTTTATACCTCTATAATTACTGCATTCCTGGACATCACCTTTACCTTTAAATATAGGTATCAATATGCTTTCCCGCCATTCTTCTGGTATCTTTCTGTTCGAATATTTTTTACCATCAGATCATACAAAGATGTCTACCCCTTCCTCTCCTAATGCTTTCCAAACTTCGACTGGGATTAAGTCAGGTCCTGTTGCCTTCCCATTTCTCATTCTTTTTAAAGCTCGTATCACTTCATCCCTAGATATCCCCATTACCATTCCCATGTTTACTTGTCCATCCTCTCTTACAAGTCTTTCATTTTCTTCATTTAGCAGTTGTTCGAAATACTCTTTCCATCTTTTCAGGATGTCTTCTTCCTTTTTTACGACCGTACCATTCCTATCTTTCATTTGCTTAATATGGGTGATGTCCTTTGTTCTTTTATTTCTTACTTTTGACAGTTTGAGCATCTTACTCAACCCTTCCTTGGTTTCCAGTTCATTATAAACCTCTTCATATGCCCTTGCCTTAGCTTGAGCTACCACCCTTTTTACTTCTTTGTTTCTTCTCTTAATCTTCTCTGTCCTCCTGCAGCTGTGACTCTTCAAATCTCTTCTTTGCCTCCCTTTTACCTTTCACCACCTTCCCACCTCTTCTTCCCACCACCAGGTCCCTTTTCCTCCCATACTATTCCAGATGTTTCCCCTAGTATCTCCTTTCCATGTCTTCTAATCACTGATGCATTATGCTCCACCATTCTCCAACATTTCAAATTCCCAGATCAACCTCTCCCAGCACTTTCTCCTGAACACCTCTTCTTATCATTATCCCTCCCTAACAATTTATACCACTTGATTTTCTTTACCCCATTCGTTTTCGTTTTCTTTTCTCTTTTCGAAAACGAATGGGGTAAAGAAAATCAAGTGGTATAAATTGTTAGGGAGGGATAATGATAAGAAGAGAGTGTTCAGGAGAAGAGTGCTGGGAGAGGTTGATCTGGGAATTGAAGATGTGGGAGAATGGTGGAGGCATAATGCATCAGTGATTAGAAGACATGGAAAGGAGATACTAGGGAAACATCTGGAATAGTATGGGAGGAAAAGGAGACCTGGTGGTGGGAAGAAGAGGTGGGGGAAGTGGTGAAAGGTAAAAGGGAGGCAAAGAAGAGATTTGAAGAGTCACAGCTGCAGGAGGACAGAGAAAGATTAGAGAAAGAAACAAAGAAGTAAAAAGGGTGGTAGCTCAAGCTAAGGCAAGGGCATATGAAGAGGTTTATAATGAACTGGAAACCAAGGAAGGTTGAGTAAGATGCTCAAACTGTCAAAAGTAAGAAATAAAAGACAAAGGACATCACCCATATTAAGCAAATGAAAGATAGGAATGGTACGGTCGTATATATATATATATGTATATATATATATATATATATATATATATATATATATATATATATATATATATATATATATATATTATATATAAAGGTTTTTTTTTGCCACGAAGGAAAAAAAGGAAAAAACGAGATAGGCGAGTACTTTCGGTCCTATTCGGACCCTTTACTGAGGCATACTGATTTACAAAGAACACCATAGTCAAAAGAAGGCTTAATATACAAACCGACACTACCGAGATTAGCCTAATGGCGATTTCACTCTACAGAGAGGAGGAGTCCGCCGTAGGCTAGCCACTCCTTGAAGGATACCCGTAGTAAACAAGTGATTCTTCCAGAAAAACAGTAGATTTGAAAACAACACGGGAGCATATACAATTTAATATCATGAATTTTTACACAAATTTCCAAACAAAAATTATTATTAATGAAAAGCGAAAGAAAATATAAATATATATATATATCGAGCAAGAGAAAGAGGGAGAGAGAATATAGAACCAGAGAGAGAGAGAGAGAGAGAGAGAGAGAGAGAGAATAATAACTATATACATGTGGGACTAATTTATTAGTTTGTTCATTTATTTTGAGGTCCTTCATAAACATTCTTACAAATATATGGGTCCAAATGGTACATTCCCAGACTAAGATTTAGGTTGTTTTTATTAGTGATTTGTATAATTGCCGATTCCAGTAAATTTCTTGAAACATAATCATTACATCTAGCAATTACCGAGGTATCACCCCAATTAATACAATGAGATATTTCACTCAGATGGATAAACAGTGCATTTGAAGTCTGGGGTGTTCTAACTGAATACATATGCTGCTTAATCCGAACACATAAATTTTTACTGGACTGACCAACGTAAACGATGGGCAATCCTTACAAGGAATTTTGTAAATGATGTTGTTATTTGTTACGGGACTATTCTTAATTAGCATATCTTTAATGGTATTGTTATAAGAGAACACTACATTAACATTAAACGATTTAAATATTGAATTTTTAGGTTTGCAAATCCAAAGAAAACAATAAGGTAAGCTAAGTACAATTTTTAGGCATTTCTTTTTCATTAATAGAACAACCTTATAAAACTTTTTATGAGCTTTTTGATAGCATAAATCAATTAAATGAGGTGGGTAGCAGAGATCATTTCCTATCTTTTTATGTATTCTATTTCTTGGTCCAGGTATTGTGGACTCGTGATACGCAAAGCGCGTAGGAACATAGAAGAAAAAAATTGAAATTTTAATATTAAGATGGTGGCCAGAATAAAAATGTACATATGTTAAATTATTTGTGGGTTTCTATAAATACTGAATTTGCATTGGAAAGATCCTCTATGTATTAATACATCTAGGAAAGGGATGACATTGTTATTTTCAGTTTCAACAGTGAATTTTTATGGATGGCATAAATTATTTCAATTTAGACAGTAAACACCATTTACATCGATACCACCAGGTAAGACTACTAAGATATCATCGACATATCGGTACCATTTTAAGGGGATAAGTTGTGTATATTCGGGAGGTGTTGTCTCTCAAAAAATTCCATATATAAGTTTGAAAGGAGGAGTGATAAAGGGTTACCCATGGCCATACCAAATATTTGTTTTGGTAATATTCTCCATTAAAAATAAATCTGCAATCACAAATACATAACTTAATTAAGGAAATTATGTGACTAACGGACATAGGCAATTCATGCAGTACAAGTTCATTACTTAAATATTCTAGCACAGAGTCAATACGGAATTTTGTAAACAAGAACATACATCAAAACTGACAAAATATCGCTAGGGTTTAGTACAATGTTATTTAATTTTTCCACAAGATCAAGAGAATCCGGATGTGAGAATTAGATACAGTTCCTAGTAGCTAGGATAACAGTTTAGTAAGATATTTAGATAGTTTTATAAGCAATTGATCCTACTAGTATTAAATTTTGGGGGTTGGGCGCATAGGTTTGTTTTCCTTATGAGTTTTGACTAGGCCATATAAATAAGGTAATGAGGGACACTTTACAGTTAACTGACACAAAAGTTCTTTTTTATCTTTAAGAATTTGTTTGATATTGGTATTAAAGTTTTTTATTACTTGGTCCAACGGATTTTTTGCGAGTTTTTTGTAAGTTATTTCATCCTCTAGTAAAGTATGCATGCGTAATATGTAGTCAGTTTTGTCAAGAACCACTAAACTATTGGATTTATCAGCCTTGGTAATGTGTAAGCTATTATCATTCTTCAATTCTTTTAAGCTTTTTCTGTAGCGAACGGGAAGTTATCTTCATGGTAGGCATGCGTAGCACTATATGTCATGCCTTTGATAAGTCTAAACGATTTTTTGTGGTAGGTCACAGTATTTTTCAAACTTATATGAGATGTCGCTATTGATAAAGCGAGGGTTTGTTACAAATGAAGAAAGACAGCCCAAAGCATAATGCGCGCACTGCATTATCACTTATTTGTTTGCTCGATAAATTCACCACACAATCATTTCTAGCAGGTTTTGGTCCAATCACTGTCGTTGATAAGGTTTGTTTTAATTTTTCTGTCCAGTTTTATAATCAAAGTGTCTGTAGTTCTATGAATTTTCCATATATTTCCTTGCCTTAATGCGTGTTGTTTCCAATCAGCAGGAATCGAGTAGTGAAGTTACGTCGGGCTTTTTCCAGTTCTTTAAATTTCTCCTTTTCCTCCATTTTTCGCGGCAGCAATGTGACGTTTTAATATGAGTGATGAAATTCATTAAACGTATGTTGATCGATTCTTCTTATGCGGTAGGGTAGGGCAATGATTTGGGTTAAACACTTGTTCCGCCAGGCAGGTTTTTTCAAGAATTTCAGGTGAATTCTGTAGAGTGCGCGCTTGTAAAGACTTGGAGAAAGAGGTGACGAAACAGCTCAGCAGTGGGAACAGGAAAGCAAAAGTAAACGTGGCCCCTGACAAAAATATCGCTAGGGTTTAGTACAATGTTATTTCATTTTCCACAAGATCAAGAGAATTCCGGATGAGTGAATTAGATACAGTTCCTAGGTAGCTGGGGGGGATTACAGTTTGTAAGATATTTAGATAGTTTATAAGCAATTGATCCTACAGTACTTATAATTGGGCGCATAGGTTTGTTTTCCTTATGAGTTTTGACTAGGCCATATAAATAAGGTAATGAGGGACACTTTACAGTTAACTGACACAAAAGTTCTTTTTTATCTTTAAGAATTTGTTTGATATTGGTATTAAAGTTTTTTATTACTTGGTCCAACGGATTTTTTGTTTTTTGCGAGTTTTTTGTAAGTTATTTTCATCCTCTAGTAAAGTATGCATGCGTAATATGTAGTCAGTTTGTCAAGAACCACTAAACTATTGGATTTTATCAGCCTTGGTAATGTGTAAGCTATATCATTCTTCAATTCTTTTTTAAGCTTTTTCTGTAGCGAACGGGGAAGTTATTCTTCATGGTAGGCATGCGTAGCACTATATGTCATGCCTTTGATAATGTCTAAACGATTTTTGGTGGTAGGTCACAGTATTTTTCAAACTTATATAGAGATGTCGCTATTGATAAAGCTGAGGGTTTGTTACAAAATGAAGAAACGACAGCCCAAAGCATAATGCGCGCACTGCATTATCACTTATTTTTTTTGTTTGTCGATAAATTCACCAACAACAATCATTTCTAGCATTTTTGGTCCAATCACTGTCGTTGATAAGGTTGTTTAATTTTCTGTCCAGTTTTACAATCAAAGTGTCTGTAGTTCTATGAAGTTTTCCATATATTTATTGCCTTAATGCGTGTTTCCAATCAGCAGGAATCGAGTAGTTTGAAGTTACGTCGGGCTTTTTCCAGTTTTTTTAAATTTCTCCTTTCCTCCATTATTCGCGGCAGCAATGTGACGTTTTAATAGAGTGATGAAAATTCATTAAACGGATGTTGATCGTATCTTCTTATGCGGTATGGCAGCAATGATTTGGGTAACACTTGTTCCGCCAGGCATTTTTCAGGAATTTCAGGTGAATTCTGGTAGAGTGTGCTGCTTGTAAAGACTTGGAGAAAGAGGTGACAAAACAGCTCAGCAGTGGGAACAGGAAAGCAAAAGAAAGTAAACGTGGCCCTCATGGGATGAAATACTTGATCACGAAGTATATAAAACGTGATGCTATGAATAAATAAAGGTTTTTTTTTTTTTTTTTTTTTTTTTTGCCACGAAGGAAAAAAATGAAAAAAACGAGATAGCCGAGTACTTTCGGTCCGGTCCATTCGGACCCTTTACTGAAGCATACTGATTTTACAAAGAACACCATAGTCAAAAGAAGGCTTAATATACAAATGACACTACAGATTAGCCATAAGGGCGATTTTCACTCTACAGCTTAAACAAGTGATTTCTTTCCAAAAAAAAAAAACAGTACATTTTGAAAACAACACGGGAGCATATACAATTTAATATCATGATTTTTACACAAATTTCCAACAAAAATTATTATTAATGAAAAGTACGAAAGAAAATATAAATATATATATATATATATATATATATATATATATATATATATTATACATATATTATATATATATATATATAGATATATATATATATATATCTATATATATATATATATATATATATATATATATATATATATATATAATATATCTATATATATATATATATATATATCGTATATATATATATATATATATATAGATATATATATATATATACATATATATATATCTCTATATCGAGCAAGAGAAAGCGGGAGAGAGAATATCGAACCAGAGAGAGAGAGAGAGCGAGAATAAATAACTATATACATGTGGGACTAATTTATTAGTTGTTCATTTATTTTGAGGTCCTTCATAAACATCTTACAAATATATGGGTCCAAATGGTACATTCCCAGACTAAGATTTAGG
>NC_061108.1:136638913-136661413 GCF_015104395.2 Macrobrachium nipponense
CTTTCAACAAAATTCATTCCAAAGATCTAGTTTTTAGAACGTCAACAAACTTTTAATTAATAATTTTCATCCTGCCACCGGTTTTTAAGTTCCGAAAAAACTTATGTATGCTTCAATCCCTTATATTTTTAACTCCAAATTTTCGCATAAAACTGAAACAAATTATTGAAACTGAGATACCGTGCATTAATTTAAAATTGCTATCAAATAATCCCAGCAAAATTGGCTCCTTGTTGGCTTTAAGGACCGTCTGCATCCCTTCATGAGATCCAATGTGGTCTATAAGTTTACATGCCCAGGATGTCTGGTACTTATATTGGATCAACGAAAAGGTTGTTGCAGATGCGTTATTACAGTCACTTAGGTTTGAGTTTTAGAACGGGACAAAGATTGAGCAGACCAGAACATTCAAATATAAAAAATCATGCTATCAATTGTAAAATTGAGGTCAAGAAGCAGCATTTTTCCATAATAGGTATTCTAAGGATGCAGATTATCTGACGACCTTAGAGTCATTATATATTAAAGAGTCGTTCCATCGTTAAACGGTGGCTGCTCCTCTGCTCAACTATATCTGGCATAGTCGTCTTTGGAGGTTCTTGTTCTTTCTTGGTCATTCTATCTTCTTTCTTTGTATCTGAAGGTTGGTGTAACAGCAGTTGTTTTACTTTGCTTTGCTTTTTTAGTCTTTTAATGTTTTTAATTGTCATTTTAAGAATCCAGTGTATTTTTAGTATTTTAATGTTATTATTTTGTCTTTCAGACTGATGATGCACATAGTCATGTGCGAAACGTTTCTTATTGAATATATCTTTTAAAAAACATCCATGTGTCTTCGGCATTCCTGAATTGATATTTGAGGGTCATACTGCAGATAGTAGTTGTTCCCGAGATGATACGACACTTGTTCTTCGTCTTCCTGTTGCTTTCCGTCTTCGCCTTCGCGGGATTCATCACTTTTCACAACTGCTGAGACACCGTTACCCTGCTGCAACTCTTGCTACTGCTAGGAAGCTTGAAAAGACGTCCCTGAAACTCGAGAAATCAAAATGTGACCTAGATTTTTCTGCAATACTGCGAGCTAAATGGCGTATATCCGAAATTCGTCCGATTCAAACTGTATAAGACATCCTTTACGCTACTGAGTTCTACAAAGATGCCTGAAAGATCTACTTCGTAAGGAGATTACTACGAAACAGACGGTAATCAGAAATTTAACGAGACCGTTACCAATGAGGAGGCTCTTGTTTGATGACTTGTCCTTTGTTGATCGGTTTATCTTTCAGAAATTGTTTAATAATTATGTAAATGATTTATTCTCATATATTTGCCCGCCATCAAAGAAAGTTGCAGAATTGGGTATAGTAATTCCGATGTTTGACAGAGAACCAAATATATATTTAATTTTTCCAATTATGTACTGTCCAAAAGGGAAGAATTCTTACTGTCTTTCGGGCTTGATTTTTGTTTACCCTCCTATAGACCTGACTATGCCAGATTTATTTCCCTTTGGAGGTGCTGTTTCAAAGACTTGTTAATTTGCATATGCAAAAAAAACTTGAGTAATTTACAACAAAAAATGGCTGCTCTATACATAAGATTTATGCACAATTAAAGGTTTACGTGGACTCCGTTTTTTAAAAAAGAGGATTTGGAACTTTTGCTTTCACTTAGGAAACGTGATGACCTAGTGATCTGCAAGCCAGACAAGGGCAAAGGAGTTGTGTTATTGAATAAGAATGATTATGTCAATAAGATTGAAGACATACTGTCGGACACTTCTAAGTTTTTAGCTCACGGTGATCCTAATTTTTTAGACATTTATAAACGAGAGGATCGTATTAATAGGTTTTTAAGGAAATTAAAACTGACAACATTATTGATGATAAAACCTACCAAAAGCTGTATGTAACCGGTTCTTCCTTCATATATTGTATGGGCTACCAAAAAATTCATAAAGATGGAATTCCTATAAGACAATTATGGGAGCGTATAATAGCCCTTCTTTTTCTATTTCAAAATATCTGGTGTCTCTCCTTAACGAGTATACTTCAAGTCAATTTATTTTAAAGAATGGTTATGAATTTCAAATCAAATCATTAGTCAGGACGGTGACCTGTATATGTCAAGCTTTAATGTTGAGTCTTTATTTACGATGTTCCCTTAAACGAGACTATAGAGATTATTTTTAAAACAAGGTTTTCCCAGATGGCAATTTTACATTTCATGGTTTTACTAGGTCTCTTTTTAAAACAACTTCTAGAACTTGCGGTGCAAGATTCTATGTTTATTTTTAATCAAAAATTGTACTCTCAGGTAGATGGTGTTGCTATGGGTTCTCCATTAGGACCTTTATTTGCGAATTTTTTTATGTCTTTTTTTAGAAGAAAAATTTTTAGATTGTTGTCCGTCGTCTTTTAAACCATTGTTTTACAGAGGTATGTAGATGATAACCTTTGTTCTTTTTAAGTATCAGTGGCAGGCCACCCAGTTTTTTAGATTTTATTAATGAGCAACACCCTAACATTAATTTTACTATGGAATTGGAGAGAGATAATTGTTTACCGTTTTTAGATGTTTTAATCACGAGAGCTAATTCTGTTTTACTACTGCCGTTTACAGAAGACACTTATACAGGTCTTGCAAATAATTTCTACAGTGCTTGCCAAACTAGTTTTAAATTGACTACCATCTATACTTTAGTATATAGGGCTCTTAGATACTCGTCCAGTTGGGCCATATTTCATAAGGAGATTGAATTTTTAACTACTTTCTTTCAACAAAATTCATTTCCCAAAGATCTAGTTTTTAGAACCGTCAACAAACTTTTAATTAATCATTTTCATCCTGCCACACCGGTTTTTAATGTTCCGAAAAAAACTTATGTATGCTTCAATCCCTTATATTTTTAACTCCAAATTTTCGCATAAACTGAAACAAATTATTGAAACTGAGATACCGTGCATTAATTTAAAATTGCTATCAAATAATCCCAGCAAAATTGGCTCCTTGTTTGGCTTTAAGGACCGTCTGCATCCCTTCATGAGATCCAATGTGGTCTATAAGTTTACATGCCCAGGATGTCTGGTACTTATATTGGATCAACGAAAAAGGTTGTTGCAGATGCGTTATTACAGTCACTTAGGTTTGAGTTTTAGAACGGGACAAAGATTGAGCAGACCAGAACATTCAAATATAAAAAATCATGCTATCAATTGTAAAATTGAGGTCAAAAAGCAGCATTTTTCCATAATAGGGTATTCTAAGGATGCAGATTATCTGACGACCTTAGAGTCATTATATATTAAAAGACTCGTTCCATCGTTAAACGGTGGCTGCTTCCTCTGCTCAACTATATCTGGCATAGTCGTCTTTGGAGGTTCTTGTTCTTTCTTTGGTCATTCTATCTTCTTTCTTTGTACCTGAAGGTTGGTGTAAACAGCAGTTGTTTTTACTTTGCTTTGCTTTTTTAGTCTTTTAATGTTTTTGAAATGTCATTTAAGAATCCAGTGATTTTTAGTATTTTAATGTTATTATTTTGTCATTTTTCAGACTGATGATGCACATAGTCATGTGCGAAACGTTCTTATTGAATATATCTTTAAAAACATCCATGTGTCTTCGGCATTCCTGAATTGATATTTGAGGGTCATACTGCATATAGTATATATATATATATATATATATATATATATATATATATATATATACTATATATATATATATATATATATATACACGTGTCATTATTTTACATAAATAGTTACTGGTCCTGAATTGTTTCCAGACAATCGTAAAATATTACGTTACGGCAAAAAAAATCCTGAATACGAGACACAAGTGATGACGAAATGAAAGAGAAGGACAATACCTACACGTTGGACAAAGGACAGAAACGTTCTGTCACAACATAATATCATTTATGATGATGAGAGACTCCTGTGTTTTCATTCTTTTGTGGGACGCCGCGAAATTTTGTGAGAAATGTTGTACCTGCCTTGTTTCTAGGGCGTCACGCATTCCATAAATAAGAGGTAAAATGATGGTGAAAGTCAAGGGAGAACGTAAACGTCTGTAAAATTCTAAGCAATTTCATTCAGTAAAAAAAAAATAAAAAAATTAGTTGTATATAATCGTTGCGAAGGATGATTGATTGGTTGATTGTGTCTATTAACTGGCGTCACTACATCTAGGTTATTGACACCGAAATATATTCAAATAGGAATAAATTAAATTTAAAATAAATTTGTATATAAAAATATTTAAATATATATGCATATAAATATATTTGCACGGTCCTCATTGATGATCAATATAAAGGGGGGCCTCAAGTTTAAAAAAATAAAAGTAATTATTAAAAGCGCGTAGTTACAAAAAGTTACATTATGTAAAGGACTGGAATACGATTCTCTTTCTGTATTCCTATAAAATTTTCCTGTGTGTGAGTAATCTCACAATTAAATACAATTTTTTCACGACTCCGTCCTACGTGAAATAATATGTCTATGTATACCTAAAATTATATTATTAAAATATACCCATTTATATAAGATTATGTATAACTGATCACGAAAGTTTGGAATGTGATAGATGCATAAATAAAGGTATATGCCACTAAGGAATGTTAAACAATGGAGTAGCTGTAAGATCTTTCGACTCAACGTCCTTTAATTAATTATATAAGCTAAATATATGAGTTTTTTGTAAACCAAAGCACTGTCATTATTAACTGCATAATTAATTATGATCCCAGCTTTAAAAAGAAAATCTAACTTAACACTCAGTGAAAAAGATATACTTATGGTTACTGCTTGAAAACTGACCCAAGGATGGTTTTCAGTCTGAAGTGTTTTATAACGAATATTGATTGAATGATTGATTGTGAGGTATCTGGCGTCACTTTATAACGAAGAAGAATTATGTTAAGTATTAATTTTGGAATGCATCTCTGAAGCCGAAAAGTGCTAAGGATTATTCCCGATATATGTTCCTTAACATTATGTCTTTCGAGTAAAATAAAAAGATAAAATAAAATAAACTCTGATATATTATCCTTAAAATTATGGCCTTTCGATGTATAAAAAAAATCCGATATATTTTCCTTAACACATATTCTTTGATGTATTAAAAATAATTTAATTTTCAATTAGTTTTTCTCAAGATCACACGCTAATGAAACAACTGAAACGAATGGGAAACTTGCAGGAATTTAGCGAAACAAAATACTGTGTAAACAAAAGGGAAGAATTAATATTTGCCATCAAAGAGAAATGACATTATGTGTCACTTTAGGCAACGTTAGATATTTCCAGTATTATTTGGCATGACAAAAACTGGGCCTAACTGACCAAGAGACATTGCTTTTGAATGCCACTGTATCTATAAACGTCCTTGACATATCAAAGCCAATTAATGGTCGTTTGTTATATCCTTTAATTGAGCACAACTTCGTAGCATTGATATTCCTGTGTGGTAATGAGTTTATGTAGTAAACGAACCCTTGTCATACATGCCACACGTTATATAAATAACACTACAACGCTTGCGGTGTTTATTCATAAATATAAAAAACCAGAAAATGGGATTAAAGAGTAAATGAATGATAAAACTAATAAAATACGAATAAAAAAATGAGTATTATTGAAGCTTGAGGAACCATTTCACTACCAAAAACTTTAAACTTCTGCTGAACACAAGTCGTGATATCTCAGGCCCAAAACAGGAGCCTATTTCGGAAGCATGAGAGAGAGAGAGAGAGAGAGCAGCTTCGTCGTTTCGTGCCTGGTGGCTTTCCAGCTGATCAGCTGCTGCCATGACAAATCTAATATCGAAAATTCCGCAGCAGCAGAAAACAAGCAGAACGTTGCTGGAACTTACAAGCCAATAGAAGTCGCCCCTCAGGATGGCATCTCGTAAACAAACAATGTGGACGACCCTGCAAAAGACTCCTCCGAGGATGAGGAGGCCGGGAGGTGGGGGGGGGGGGGGGGTGCAGGGGGGCTGAGGTGGTTGAAGGGGGGGCTGGGTAAAGGCGCGATTAAAGTATGCATTATAAAGGTTGGGTCTCTTTATGAAGAGAGATACAAGCTCGGTCGTGTATAAAGAGGGTAATAGGCTTAGTCTGTGTATTAAAGTGGTATTAAAATACTTAAATCTGTATGTTAAAGTATTAAAAGGCTTGGATCTGTGTATAAAATGGGTATTAAAAGGGTTCTATGATAAAAGCGGTATTAAAAGGCTTGGGCCTATGTATAAAATGTCATAAAAGGCTTGGGTATGTGTATAAAAGGGGTATAAAAGCTTTTGTCTCTATAAAAGTTGTATAAAAGGCTTGGGTATGTGTAATGAAATCAGTATTAAAAGGCTTGGGTCGTATAAAATGGGTATTAAATGGTTTCTCTGTGTAGTTAAAAGGCTTGGGTACGAGTATAAAAGGGTATAAAAAGGCTTGGATCAATGTATAATAGAATATTAAAAGGCTTGGGTCTGTGTATAAAATGTCTGTTAAAAGGCTTGGGGCTATATATGAAATGAGTATCAAAAGGATTAGATTTATGTATAAAAGGGATATTAAAAGGGCTTAGGTCCATGAATAAAAGGGATATTAAAACCCTTGGATCTGTGTATAAATTGGATACTGAAAGGCTTGGGTCTACGTACAAAATGGGCATTAAAAGGCTTGAGTATGTATATAGAAAGTGGGAATTAAAAGGCTTGGATATATTATAAAAGGAGGATTACAGGTTTGACTCATTGTATAGAACTGGGATTAAATAGCTTGTGTTAGAATAAAAAAATAAAAAGACCGTGTAAACGCTTCGGTGTCTATATAAAACTGGGAATTAAAAGGCTTGTGTATTCGAACAAGGATGATTCAATATGTGAACAAAGAGGGATTAAAAGGCTTTGGAAGTGTAAAAAAAGTGGTCTTAAAAGACTTGGGTACGTATAAATGAGGGATTGAAAGGAACTTGCCTTAGAAATGAGGATAATAAGTCGAGTCTGTTTATAAAAGGTGGACTGTGGAACATAGGAGTGTGTAACAGGGGATTAAAAGTTGGAACTGTGTAATAATGAGAACTAAAAGGGTGAATTTTAAATCGTGTTAGATTGTGACGCTGGTTTACCCGAGCCGGGTCAGCGTTAAACAGTGGCCAAAAAGTGGATTAAAATGAATAGGTCTGTGTCACATAAGGATTAAGCACACTATGAAAAAAAGGAAGGTTGTGAAGTTTGAATGTAGTCAAAAGAAGGATTATACTCGTCACGTACATTTGTAAAAAAAGGAACATTAGGAAATCTGAAATCTGGGTCTGCGAGAGAGAGAGAGAGAGAGAGAGAGAGAGAGAGAGAGAGAGAGAGAGAGAGAGAGAGAGAGAGAGAATATGTAATCATGTCCTTATGATGATCAGAACATTTAAACCATTATATAAGGCGGTAATGCAGCGCATTGATTTCACATGTAATTAATTTGCAATCAAGGGGAAATTTCTTTAAAAAAATAAACTTACATACAGCTATATATATTTTCGGAGCATAAATTATCAGTAATCTAATTTTAGTAAACAGAATCAAAAGCATTCATTAGAAACGCTATCTCAAGAATATCGCCTATTTTCCCTTAAATTACGTCGACGGAGAATTGATATGTTACTTCAAACGAGTTCGTTTTCCATCAAGTCTCAGCAAAATGAACCTTCGTCCTAACGATAAAAACCAAAATGAAGGAGAGACTAAGAAGCCAAGAACATGAACAGTTGGTCACGCAAGACCTTCCACGCTAGAGTACCACAATGTTTGTTTGTTTGTAAGGTGTTTTGTGGACACTTGGGAGTACACACAGAGCAGAGAGAGACTCACAGACTTTTACAGTTGTGTATGTGGGGCAACGAAGGTCAGCAGCAAAGGAAGGCTGGGAAGTGAAATTAAATTCAAAATGAATGTGGTGCTTCCTTCTAATGAACAAACACACGAAATGAAGTCCACAATTAGACTTAACCAAGTAATACAACAGTTTTTGTACGTCATCTGATATCAAATAAACACAAAATCAAGCGCTAGTCTTAATTACATTTCCTAGAATAAAATCCAAATTAAAAAATACTGTTTTTGCTAGGCAGTTAAGTATTTTTCAGTGTATCTTAAACATTAAACATTCCTTTATAAGCTCATACCAGTGATTAAGATAAAATATATTTATAATGTCTTTTCCACTACTCTCGGATGTTGTTGCTTAAATATCACCACCGACTAATTACAAAAAATATCGTGCTTTCACTAAAAAAAATCCTTCAGTTTCATATACCCACCTGTATCAAGGAAAGTTAATACAGTACTTTAGCCTAATAACGAAATGAGTTTGATGGATATTAATAGCGTTTACAGCAAAAATTTATTAGTATTTACATAAACTGGATTACGACCAGCGCTACTCATTTTAGCATTTCCAGGATTCTGGAATAGGCTTGGATGTTAGCCAAGTCTCATTTTACCACGTCGAGCTGGTCTTATTTCGGTAATGGACCTTGTTCTCTGGAACGAACGCTATCTGCTATTCTGTTTATATTCTATTGTTTTCTCTTGAATCTTTTTGAAAGATAGGTCATGATTTATTAAAATTCTTATTGTTCTCTTGATACTTTTGAAATGATGTCATTGATTTTTATTTTAAAATCTTATAGTGCCTACTGAAAGTTTTATATAAGTGACTAAAGGGTTACAATAAAACATATATTGCAGGCAAACTCTAACAGTCGCATTAATATCTCTAGCCTCACGGAAAAAAATAGAATATATAGATAAATAAATATATAAATAAAAATATATAAATGAAAAAAGCAGCGTAAAACCATATTCAATATTTAAAACTGGTCAGGTAGAAAGCTCTTTTGTGCATCACGTAATAAAAACGAAAAAAGTAGCTAGTTAAAGACAAGACAAAATTACGACGTTAAATAGATAAATATAAGATAAACTTTAAAAGCAAAGACACAAGCAATTAAGGAGACAAACACGACCTCTGAACGAGGAAACGGAGTGAGAATCCAGTGACCTCTAAGGGGGACATAAACGTCTGCTTTTGATGGCAGGTCGAAGTCGTTATCGGTGGACAGGAAACCCTGGGGTGTTCTGGAAAGGTAAGAGGGGGATGAGGAAGGGGGAAGGATGTAGGGGGGGGAGAAGGGAAAAGTAAGGGGCAGGGGGAAAAGGAGGGGAAACCGATAAACAGAAGGAAACAGGAGACAGAAAGAGAGATAAAAAAAATGAAATAAATTCTCGGAATCTTTCATATTAAATAACAAACTCCTTTCTACAGCACACGGGAAAGAAAATGTCAAAACTTGGACAGGTAAAGGGGAAAAGGGAGAGAAAAAGGGGACGAAAAAGGTGGAAACTACATAAAGAGTGAACAGAAGGAAACAGGAGATAGAAAGAGAGAGAAACAAAGGAGAGGAAGACTCAAAAACCTTCATGAAAATACTTAAAAACAAACACCTCCTCTGGGCATAGAGAAAAAAGCAAAGATAGAATGAAAGAAAATAAACAATGAATTTCTGTGAGTTCCCTTAAAAAAAAAAAAAAAAAAAAAAAAAAAAAGCTTCTAAACAAATGCATCACGAATTCACGGGGAAGCAAAACATACAAGTTCCCAAAAAGGACGAATAATTGAACCAGACTGGGCTAATTGATTACCCTACCTGACCGGAATGTTTGTATGCTCAGACAGAAACCTTGTTGATTAACTAACCCCCGCATGGACTGGTAAACAACAAATCCAAGATTTTATATTCGTTTAGTGGTTACTAAGTCAACAAGGAAGGGGAGTTTTAAATAGAAGTTAAGGTCAACAACTGACAAGCGTCTTAAAAATGGACGGTGACATACGGGAAGACAGGGATTCATTCTACATCTCAGGGAACTTTAATACAAAAATGAGAAACAAAATGAATGAGAAGAATGTTAAATTTTGTCTGAACTTCCAAAGAGTTATCATATTGAAATAACAGTCTTAACAATGGACGGTGGCATATGGGATGACAGAGTCATTCTATATCTCAGGGAACTTAAACAAAATGAGAAAAAAAGAAAAAGGTTAACTTTTGTCTAAACTTCCAAGAGTACCTGTTCTTGTTCTCGTATTGAAATAACATCATGAAATTATAATTTAATTGGAGGGGCAGTTGGTGATTTGTGCCCAAATACCCACTGAGTTCTAAGACTAGTATCTCTCATAAATATTTTCAAGATTCCTTAGATTCATTCTTTATCTCAGGGAACTTGATTAACAAAATGATTCAGAAGTTTTCTAACTAATTCTAAACTTCCATGTATATATTTTCTTGTTATTATGTTAAAATAACATCATGAGATTATATTTTTACCAAAGATGCAGTTGGTATTTTGTATCCAAATTCCTAGAGAGATCTAGAACTGGTATCTCACTTAAATATTTCACGTTTCTTTGGGCGATAGTTTCCAGGTTATATCTGGAAGGGTTTACGAGATAAAATAAACACTTAAGAACGTCCATCATCTTGAACTAAAGATGTGCAGATGAGGATCATAGAAATTCACTTAACACCCTCTCTTATAAATTTCACTGCAGTGGCGGACTGCAAATCAATACGGCAAATACCTCTGTGTAAAACAGTTGCATTAAATGCAACATTAACTGCACGATATTTAAGATACATAACATTCGTGAAAAAGATACGAGACAATAATTGTCCTGTGAAGACCAAATTACAACTGAAAACACGTAAATTACATCCAAAGAAAACATTGTTATTCTTCTCACGTGTGTCTTTGTTTCTGACTAACACGTAATTTAAATGGCAGTATTCGAAGTCGCCATTAAATGAATTCGAAATAGAATCTCGTCGTTAAACGAGCGATTTATGAGGCGTTAATCATTTTTTGCGAAGCGGTTAATTAACAAGATGGCGATCCGTCGCAATAATATATTTTTGAAATCTGTTGATGGGGGAGAGACAAGAGAAGGGAGAGGTCGCGAATTAATTGACTTCGGCAGAAAATTGAATTGCAAATTTCTTATACTGAATTGAATGCAAGTTTCAGAAAACTAAATAGAAAGTTTCAGAAAACTAAATTGAGAGATTCATTATATTAAATTGAAATTTTCAGAAAACTAATTTGAAAGTTCCTTAAAATTCAATAGATAAAGAAAATTAAAAGAAGTTTCAGGAAATTAAATTGAAAGTTTCAGAAAACTAAATTGAACGTTTC
The DNA here is from genome assembly GCF_015104395.2 of Macrobrachium nipponense. NCBI lineage: Eukaryota > Metazoa > Arthropoda > Malacostraca > Decapoda > Palaemonidae > Macrobrachium > Macrobrachium nipponense. Next base: position 136,650,161 of record NC_061108.1, read on the forward strand.
ACAAAATTAAATTGAAAGTTTCATTCATTAAACTGAAAGTTTCATTACATTAAACTGAAAGTTTCATTATATTAAACTGAAAGCTTCAGACAACTATTTTGCAAAATTTCAGAAAATTTCAAAAAATCCAACTGAAAGGTTACATAGCAATTTTTCAAATTACCTTCTGCCCACCTGCTATACATCACAGAATTGACACAACAATCATAATCCCAGTAAATTGCTACTATGATGAATTATTGAAAAATGCAAATGTTTCCCGATGAAATATTCTGCTCTAAGGACATGTGAGCTTTCATGGTAATGAGGTGAACGTAGCACCAAATGTGATTTGGTAGAATATCAGAATGAAATCATTTTCCACCATAAAAAAAATCCCACAGCAACAGCTACATAGACCGTGTTTTATAGGAAGGATCAAGCGACATAAAATTGCAGTCCAAATGACAAATACCATTTAATCACAATTATGAAAATGATGATAGAAGTAAATTTCAATATGATAAAAATTTGTAAACAAAAATATAATAACCATGGAAATAAAAAATGAAACAATAAAAGCAAATATAAAGGAAGAAATTTTTTTTTTAATTAAGCCCCCCCAAAAAAAAACAATATAAATAAAAATAAAAAAGAAAGAGAAAAATAACTTATGTAAAAATGGAAAGAAAGCATTAAATTGAATAACTGATGAAAAATATAAAAATAAAAAAATGAATCAAGGTAAAAATAATAAAAAAAGCAAAATAAAACAAAACAAAAAATAAATAAAATTAAAATTACGAGGAAGAACAAGATCAAAAACCCTAACAACTTTACAGAAACCATAGCACAAACAGGCGGTGTTATATTGGAAGGCTTGAGCCAAATAACATCTAAAGTTATCAGAAAGAACAAGTCCAAAGCACTGACAACTTGAGCAGAACTAACAGAAAGGTTAAGTGGAATCATATCAATAATTACCAGTAATAACATAAACCAACCCACTAACAAACTTAAACAGAAACACCAAAGCGACGCTTACGAAAGGTCACGGGCAATGAACCCCGAAAACCTAACCATTCCCCGCAAACATTAGATTTAACAATAGGATTTTTGCACGCACACACACACACACACAGTCTTGACATGGTCCATATCACGCGGAGGAAACATTGAATGTCAGCAGACCACCTGCTGTGAGGCAGGAAGCTGGGAAAGACAGCTTCCCTTCTTGGTGATTGGTGGTGGTTTCTTTGTGTTGTTGTTGGTTTCCTTGAGGTTACAGAGGTATTGGAATTTAATATATATATATATATATATATATAATATATATATATATATATATATATATATATATATATATATATATATAAAATATATATATATATATATATATTATATATATATATATTAGATATAATATATGTTAATAATTGATACAAAAGGCTCAGAAAACACTATTTAAACGTTGCAACCAATATATTTCGAGTACTCGAGTGCTCGAATACATGGTTGCAACGTTCAAATGGTGTTTTCTGGGCCTTTTATCTCATATTATACTGTTGTGATACAGTAAAAACACATTCATATATATATAATATATATATATAGAATATATATATATATATATATATATATATATATATATACATATATATATATAATATATATATATAAATATATATATATATATATATATATATGTATATATATTATATATATATATATATATATATATATATATATATATATATATATTATTATATTGTACGCATTAAGCTACACATGCCTTTTACTGTCTAATTCGCTCTACATCGGAATCAATTTTATTTTCATATATGTTAACCGAAGGTGAACTTTTTAGTCGATAAGAAATTCGTCGGTTCATGGGCGCGAACCATGGAAACCAAGAAATCAGGACGTACTACAGTGAAGCGCTTTAAACCACAAGGCTAAAACGAGATGTGACAAGACTCATATATAGTAGTGATTGGGGTACTTTTGCAAAATTGTCTAATGTTGAAAAGTCTACGAAGGAAACGGTGCAATAAAGTGACTTACAGGTTAATAGCCTCTAACAACTTTAGTCAAATAAGCAAGCTAGGTAGACTACAACGACCTTTTCTTGTATAAAAATACACTCAAGTCAAAGCAAACCGCACCTGACCTGACCAGGAACAGGTTTCCTCTGTTTTTCATTGATGGTCATAGACAAACACATACATATACACATCCATAAACATATAAAAAGCCTCCAAACTCTGAAAGGATAAAAAGTCAAAATAAGTATGAGAAATGATTACTATAAGAGAGAGATGAAAAATTATGATATGAATGAGATGCGGATAATGAAACTAAGAGATTCTTCCTACTAAAAGGGTACATACATATACAACATGTAGCAAAAGTCATTGACGCTGAATGCACTGCAAGTTTGCCCCCCAAACAACTCCGTAATACTCTCTGATTGTGAAGTTGCTTTTCGGGGATGTTTTCTGGAGAAATGGAGATGGAGTACATTCATTGACTTTAAAATAGGGAACCTTTTCCTAACTGAATCTTTTTTCTTTGAAATAAGAGGGCGCAAACACACTAGAAGACTAATGGTGGAACTTGGATGCATTTCGTTAAAGCTTATAGAACATTTTCAACACAGTAAAGGCAATACTTCAAAAGAAAGAACAGATGTACACAAAAACACACACACACACACACACAAGCAAACCATGGAACGATACACACACACAGACACAAGAAACCTCTGGAACGACACTCACACACACACTCACAAGCAATCCCTGGAACGACATACATGCACACACACGCGCACGCACACACTCACAACAGTAAAACCAAAGACAATGCAACGGAGTTTCAGTGAGAAATTAATTACAGAAGCAAACATCAGACCCCGTGGGAGAAAGGCCATAGAAGATAAGACTCAACAACAATCAAGTTATTCCTCAGTAACTCTTGAATAACAAGGCGAGTTGTTGGCCTTCCAGGAACTTGGAAAAAAAGAAGACGGCCTCTTAAAGAGGAAGGAGTCGTCTATATGGCATCATCTCGTTTACAACTGAAAGGTTCCCTTTGCTGTTTGCGTACGAGCTCTGATGCCCTGGTCGGGTATAGTAAAGATCTCGAGAGGTTGCAAATTCTCTCTCTCTCTCTCTCTCTCTCTCTCTCTCTCTCTCTCTCTCTCTCTCTCTCTCTTTGTGGGAAGGGTGGGGAGGGGGTGGTAAGAAAGAAGTCTTACACCTTAAGATTCGGTAAAAAATATTAATTTTACACAATGGAAAAACCGCAAAATTCATCTATGAAAAAAAAATTAATTTATCTTGTTTCAAAATTCCTGGAATATGAATTTAAAAATATATTTATTTTCAAGTCCCAAAAACATATGAAATAAAATATTTGGGAGTACGTATAAAATATGTCCAGAACATGCAAATGAAAAAACGTTGATAGTTAAAAAACATCAAATAAAAGATAGAAGAGCTTATATTTAAAGTAATTTTAATATTGTTATATGCATCATACTGTTAATCTTATTTAATTTCAAAAGTCATCTCTAAATAGATATTTAAAGTTAAAGACCTCATGGCACTGGTTTCTTTATTGCCGAATACCAAGTCTTCCTCTTCTTTTATATCAAAATTAAAATTCTCGTCCTCTGTTTAAAGTATCTGTTTGTTTTCCGCGTCTCTCACTTTGGTTAATTTCTTACCTGAAGAAAGTCATTTTATCTCAATTTTTTTGCTATAATAAAAAAAATCTTTTTCGATCAACCAGTCATTTATCGCTAAATTCCTAAGCATTATTTTTTAAAACTCCATTGCATCTAAAGTTGGGTCAGTATTCCTCATCTCGTGCTCTACCTAACATATCTATCATAAAGTCTTCACTACATTCATAACCTCTATTTTCCGTTCACCTTCTCAAAATTTAACCCGCTTTCTCTATGTCTATCTACTCGTAGCGTTCTTTCTTTGCCTCATCTCTTCCAAATTTTCTCTATCTCCAGTCTCCACCATTCTTTCCGCTTCCTCTCTTATCCTGCCTATTCGAAATACATCTTACTTTCATTTCCATTCTGTACACAGGCTCCCGTTCGGAACGATGCATTCGGTGCGTAAATTCTTGTCGGGGAATGTGCATTTCGCTTACGAAAAAGTACAGTCGAGGCAAAGAGATCCATGCCCCTTTCGTGGTTAATGTGGAGAGAGAGAGAGAGAGAGAGAGAGAGAGAGAGAATTTACCTCCAATGTGTAGCAACATTAGACAGTGTGATTCAACACATTTCCCAGGGTAATACACCCGCATACACAAACTTGGAAGTGACCCACGGTCTCCAGATGCAATGGAGTTAAATTTTTATAAATAAATAAATAAATAAATAAATAAATAAATAAATAAATAAAGATAAATAAATAAATAATAAATATGTAAATAAATAAATAAATAAATGGGTAAATAAATAAATAAATAAATAAGTAATAAATAATTAATAAATAATAAATAATAAATAAATAAATAAATATGCAAAGAATACGAGTAATTCGAAATACGTAAAAAAGCTACGAATCTGGGAAGGTCATCAGAGAGTGAAAATAGCCAAACCTTGTCTCCAGATGCACTGGAGTTAAATTTGTCTGAATGAATAAATAAATAAATATGCAATGAAGGTCATCACAAGGTAAAAACATCCAAACCATGTTTTTCCTTTCCATATGAATGTCTCTTGTACTGAATCCGATACACTTTGAAGAGACAGAAATAGATTATTGTGAAACAGAATTGCTCTCACTGCATGGAATTTGAATTCATTTACACACCATCTCACAGTGCAAAGATAGCAAGCTCATCTTCCATAACAGAGGGAAAGGTTGCAATCCCGCGGGAGGGAAATACGATGTGGTCACAGAGAATGTTAACGTTACAAGTGATTAAATACGTACGTAAATCGAAAACTGCCTTTATGGAACTGTCTGTCAAATATTCTCTCTCTCTCTCTCTCTCTCTCTCTCTCTCTCTCTCTCTCTCTCTCTCTCTCTCTCTCTATTTGCGTCTGGTTTTGCTTGAAGCTACGATCCCTTTTTACCAGTGAAGAGAGTATATATTCAATACACGTGTTCTGAGAGAGAGAGAGAGAGAGAGAGAGAGAGAGAGAGAGGAGAGAGAGAGAGAGATTTGACGTGGCAACAGTGTATTCCAGCTTTGCGGAAATTACGGAATTGCGGAATGGCTGCATCGGCTAGAATGAAAAATAAAGCGAGAGAGACGACCCACAAATATATATATATATATATATATATATATATATATATATATATATATATATATATATATATATATATACATGTGTCATTCGACTTTTAATATAAATAGTTGCCGGTCCTGAATTGTTTACGGAAAAAACTCCATGAATACGAGACACAAAGGATGACAAAATGAAAGAGAAGGACAATACCCTACACGACACAAAAGGACAGAAACGTTCTGTCTACAAACATAATCATTATGATGATGGGAGACTCCTGTGTTTTCATTCTTTTGTGGGACGCCGCGAAATTTTGTGAGAAATGTTCTACCCGTCTTGTGCGAGGGCGTCACGCACTCCAACAATAAGAGGTAAAATGATGGGGAAAGTCAAGGGAGAACGTAACGTCTGTAAAATTCAAAACAATTTTTCATTCAGTAAAAAAAAAATAGTTGTATACAATCGTTGCGAAGGATGATTGATTGGTTGATTGTGTCTATTAAAACTGGCGTCACATCATCTAGGTTATTGACACCGAAATAAAAAAAAATAGGAAAAAGTAAAATTTAGAATAAATTTTAGATAAAAACATTTAAATATATATGCATATGAATATATTTGCACGGTCTAATTGATGGTCAATATAACTAATTACTAAAAGCGCGCTAGTTACAAAAAGTTACAGTTAAGTAAGGGAATTGAATATGATTTTCTTTCTTCTGTATTCCTATAAAAGTTTCCTTTGCGTGCGTAATGTTACAATTAATTACAATTTTTCCCGACTCCCTCCTACGTGATATAAGATGTCTATGTATACCTAAAACTATATTAAGAAAAGATACCCATTTATATAAGATTTATGTATAACTGAATCACGAAAGTTTGGAATGTGATAGATGCATAAATAAAGGTATATGCCACTAAGGAAAGTTAAACACTGGAGTAGCTCCAAGATCTTTCGACTCAACGTCCTTTACTTATTTATATAAGCTTATATATGAGTTTTTGTAAACCAATGCAACTGTTATAATAAACTGCATAAAGTAATTATGATCCCAGTATAAAAAGAAAATCTAACTTACGCTTAGTTAAGAAGATATACTTATGGTTATTACTTGAAACTGACCCAAGGATGGTTTTCAGTCTGAAGTATTTTATAACGAAGATTGATTGCTTGATTGATTGTGAGTTATCTGGCGTCATGTTATAACGAAGAAGAATTGCGTTAATTATTAATTATGGAATGCATCTCTGAAGACATCTTATGTGCCGAAAATGTGTTAATGATTATTCCCAGATATATTTTTCCTTACCATTATGTCTCTCGATGTAAAAAAAAAAAAAAAAAAAAAAAAAAAAAAAATAAAAAAAAAAAAAAACATCCAGATATATTTTTCGTAACATTATGTCGTTTCGATGACAAAAAACAAAATCAGTATATTTCCCTTCACATTATTTCCTTTCGATGTATAAAAAAAAATCCGATATCTTTGCCTTAACACTTATATTTCTTTTGGATGTATTAAAAAAAAAAAGTGTAATTTCTATTAGTTTCTCAAGATCACACGCTAATGAAACAACGGAACTTGAAACTTGCAGGAATTTACCAAAACAAAAATACTACGCAAACATAAGGGAAAAAAATTTATATTTGCTATCAAAGAGAAATGATATTAAAACTGGCCGACTGCGTTTTGCAAATATATTTTTTTTTTTGTTTTTTTTTTTTTTTTTTTTTGCAAAGTGACCCACATCCCAGTAGAATAAAGTCTTTTTTTTTGCGTACTGCCACATAATGAAAAGCTATTTTCTAACTAATGGCGCCCCATACCACTATAACGGCATCTGTTATCAGCCAAACAACAGCCAATCGAGTCTTCCCAATGTCAGTCATGTGTCACTTTTGGCAAACGTTAGATATTTCCAGTATTATTTAGCATGACAAAAACTGGCCTAACTGACCAAGAGACATTGCTTTTGAATCCCACCTGTGTCTACAAACGTCCTTGACATATCAAAGCCAAATAATGGTCGTATTTATATTCCCTTAATTGAGCAGAACTCGTGGCATTGATATTCCTGTGTGGTGATGACGAGTTACGTAGTAAACGAACCTTTGTCATGCATGCCGTACGTTATAGAAATAACACTACAACGCTTGCGGTGTTTATTCAATAATATAAAAAAAACCAGAAAAATGGGAATAAAGAGTAAATGAATAATAAAATTAATAAATACGAATAGAAAAACAGAATATTATTGAAGCTTGAGAAACCATTTCACACCCAAAAACTTAAAACTTCTGCTGAACACAAGTCGTGATATCTCAGGCCCAAAACAGGAGCACATTCGGAAGCAATGAGATAGATAGAGAGAGAGAGAGAGAGAGAGAGAGAGAGAGAGAGAGAGAGAGAGAGAGAGAGAGGAGAGATTGCAGCTTCGTCGTTTCGTGCCTGGTGGCTTCCAGCCCTGATCAGCTGCTGCCATGACAAATCTAATATCGAAAATTCCGCAGCAGCAGAAAACAAGCAGAACGTTGCTGGAACGAACAAGCCAATAGAAGTCGCCCCTCAGGATGGCATCTCGTAAACAAACGATGTGGACGACCCGTGCAAAAGACTTCTCCCAGGATGGATGAGGGCCGGGGGGTGGGGGGGTGCAGGGGGGCTGAGGTGGTTGGAAGTGGGGGCTGGGTAAAGGCACGATTAAAATGGGGATTATAAGGTTGGAGAGATTACAAAGCTTGGGCCTGTGTATAAAGAGGGTAATAGGCTTGGTCTGTGTATTAAAGTGGTATTAAAATACTTGGATCTGTGTATTAAAGGGGTATTAAAAGGCTTAGATCTGTGTATAATATGGGTATTAAAAAGGTTTTGTTCTCTGTATAAAAGTGGTATTAAAAGGCTTGGATCTGTATATAAAATGGGTATTAAAAGTCTTTGGTCTGTGTATAAAATGGGTATTAAAAGGCTTCTGCGTGTAAAAGTGGTATGAAAAGGCCTTGGAAACCAGTGTCTAAATGGGACATTAAAAGGCTTGAATATGAGTATAAAAGAGATATTAAAAGGCTTGGATCAATGTATAATAGAATATTAAAAGGCTTGGATCAATGTATAATAGAATATTAAAAGGCTTGGATCTGTGTATAAAATTTATGTTAAAAGTGTTGGGTCTGTGTATAAAGAGTATTAAAATCCTTGGATCTGTGTATAAAATGGGTACTAAAAGACCTGGGTCTACGTACAAAATGGGCATTAAAAGGCTTGAGTATGTATATAAGAAAGTGGGAATTAAAAGGCTTGGATATATTATAAAAGGAGGATTACAGGTTTGACTCATTGTATAGAACTGTGAAATTATGCTTGTGTCAGAATAAAAAAAATAAAAAGACCGTGTAAACGCTTGGGTGTCTATATAAAATCTGGGAATTAAAAGGCTTGTGTATTCAAACAAGGAGGATTCAATATGTGAACAAAGAGGGATTAAAAGGCTTGGGGAAGTGTAAAAAAGTGGTTTTATAAGTTCTGATTATTTATAAACGGGGGATTGAAAGGAACTGACCTCAGAAATGAGGATTATAAGTCGAGTCCTGTTCATAAAAAGGTGGACTGTGGGACATAGGAGTGTGTAACAGGGGGATTATAAAAGTAGGATCAGTGTAATAATGAGAACTAAAAGGGTGAATTTTAAATCGTGTTAGATTGTGACACTGGTTTACCCGAGCCGGGTCAGCGTTAAACAGTGGACGAAAAAGTGGATTTAAATGAATAGGTCTGTGTCACATAAGGATTCAGCACTCTATGAAAAAAGGAAGGTTGTGAAGTTTGGACGTAGTCAAAAGAAGGATTATACTCGTCACGTACATTTGTGAAAAAGGAACATTAGGAAATCTGAAATCTGGTTCTGAGAGAGAGAGAGAGAGAGAGAGAGAGAGAGAGAGAGAGAGAGAGAGAGAGAGAGAGAATATGTAATCATGTCCTTATGATGATCAGAACATTTAAACCATTATATAAGGCGGTAATGCAGCGCATTGATTTCACATGTAATTAATTTGCAATCAAGGGGAAATTTCTTTAAAAAAAATAAATTAAAAAAATAAACCTACATACAGCTATGTATATTTTCGGAGCATAAATTATCAGTAATCTAATTTTAGTAAACAGAATCAAAACCATTCATTAGAAACGCTATCTCAAGAATATCGCCTATTTTCCCTTATATTACGTCGACGGAGAATTGACTATGTTACGTCAAACGAGTTCGTTTTCGTTAAAGTCTCGTCAAAATGAACCTTCGTCCTAACGATAAAAACCAAAATGAAGGAGAGACTAAGAAGCCAAGAACAGGAACAGTTGGTCACGCAAGACCTTCCACGCTAGAGTAACACAATGTTTGTTTGTTTGTAAGGTGTTTTGTGGACACTTGGGAGTACACACAGAGCAGAGAGAGACTCACGGACTTTTACAGTTGTGTACTATGTGGGGCAAAGAATGTCAACAGCAAAGGAAGGCTGGAAAGTGAAATTGGATTCAAAATGAAAGTGGTACTCCCTTCTAATGAACAAACACACGAAATGAAGTCCACAATTAGGCTTAACCAAGTAATAAAACAGTTTTTGTACGTCATCTGATATCAAATAAACACAAAATCAAGCGCTAGTCTTAGTTACATTCCTAGAATAAAATACAAATTTAAAAGTAATGCTTTTGCGGGCAGTTAAGTATTTTTCAGTGTATCTTAAACATTAAACATTCCTTTAGAAGCTCATATCAGTGTACATTAAGATGAAGTATATTTATAATGTCTTTTCCACTACTCTCGGATGTTGTTGCTTCAATATCACCACCAACTAATTACAAAAAATCTCGTGTTTTCACTAACAAAAATCCTTCAGTTTTATATACCCACCTGCATCTAGGAATGTTAATACAGTATCTTCGCCTAATAAGGAAATGGGTCTGATGAATATTCATAGCGTTTACAGCAACAATTTATTAGTATTTACATAAAATGAATTACGACCAGCGCTACTCATTTTAGTATTTCCAGGAATCTGGAACAGGCTTGGATGTTAGCCATGTCTCATTTTACCACGTCGAGCTGGTCTTATTTCGGTAATGGACCTTGTTCTCTGAAACGGACGCTATCTGCTATTCTGTTTATATCCTATATTTCTTTCATATCATTTAAAAGATGAGGTGGTCATTGATTTATTAAAATCTTATGTATGCCGCCTATTGAAAGTTTTATATCAGTGACTAAAGGGTTACAATAAAACAAATATTGCTCGCAAAATCTAACAGTCACATTAATATCTTTAGCCTTACAGAAAAAATGAAATAAAAAATAGATAAATAAATAAATAAATAAAAATATATAAATGAAAAAAGCAGTGTAAACCATACTCAATATTTCAAACTGGTCAGTTAGAAAGCTATTTTTGTGCATCACGTATTAAACGAAAAAATAATCTTGTAAAAGACAAGACAAAATTACGACGTTAAATAGATAAATATAATTAAACTTTAGAAGCAAAGACACAAGCAATTAGGAGACAAACATGACCTCTGAACGAGGAAACGGGGTGAGAATCCAGTGGACCTCTAAGGGGGACATTAACGTCTGCTCGTGATGGCAGGTCGAAGTCGATAGCGGTGGACAGGAAACCATGGGGTGCTCTGGAAAGGTAAGAGGGGGGATGAGGAAGGGGGAAGGATGTAGGGGGGGAGAGGGAAAAGTAAGGGCAGGGGGAAAAGGAGAGGAAACTGATAAACAGAAGGAAACTGATAAACAGAAGGAAACAGGAGAAAGAGATATCAATAAAATGAAATAAATTCTCAGAATCTTTCATAATAAAGAACAAAACACTTTCTACAGCACACGGGAAAGAAAATGTCAAACTTGGCAGGTAAAGGGGAAAAGGGAGAGAAGAAGGGGACGTGAACGGTGGAAACTAGATAAAGAGTGAACAGAAGATACAGGAGAGAGAGAAGAGAGCAACAAAGGAGAGG